>NC_092346.1:88749666-88880154 GCF_963676685.1 Mytilus edulis | reverse complement strand
TACATTACTATGTAATTTAAACAAGATACAGTGAATTTGAATGAGATTAGTGTCTTCTCTGAATGAACACAAAATAGAGGGAAATTCTAAATACCAGTAGCCTTTATAAGAAAGTTAAAGAATTGTCTTTTGCAGAATTATCTATATAGGTTAAAAATTAATCATTTGGAGCTGTAGATTTAAGGTGGTGTTTGTGTTTCATTATTGCACCAATTTGTGTAGATAATCACATTTGAATTTTGCTATAGAAATGATTGATAGTGTTATTGGACAAAGATTTATAGAAATCCAATATAACGCACACTAGTTCACTATTATTTGTCTCCCTTGTGTCCACAACCAATGAAATGTTTTATTGACATTGGTCAAATTAGCTATTGTGGTCATCGATTTTCCTCCTAAGTGTTAAGATTCATGCCAGTCTTGATGTGCAATTAATTTGCATTTCATGACTGTGATAAGATCAAACCTGATTAGCTTAATTCAGTATAATTAAGAACACTAAGCTCTGGAAAGGAATTTTTTATTTGTGAAGTAATCAAGATAGATAGGCTTGTATTAATGTACTTGTAGATTAAGGTATACAGGCTGAAATATTCACTTTGTATGCATAACTAGCTAACCCTTAACTCAGTGGAAAGTCACGGTTTTGGATGAAATTGCTTTTAACAGGCTACTATTTGAATTTAGAATTATTTTTAATTATGGAATTTGCATAATTTCTTGTGCTTGAAATTTTTTAATGAATTCAATGTTTATTCTGCATTATAATGTTCTGTGTCCCGCACAACACTTTCTATTGCAAAGAAGATAGCACATTTTCAATAGAATGTACTGTGCTGCGCACAACACTATCTATACAAAATGCATTGTGTGGAAAATGTTATGCACCGCTCTAAACATAATAATACAGAATAAACATGGAATTTATCAAAAATTTCAAACACAATAATTATGCAAATTCCATAATTATAAATAATTCCAAGTTCAAATAATAGCCTGTATTTTTGAATTCACCAAAAAAAGTCAACGGTTAAGTGTGTCTGTTTCTATCATTGATTACAAAGTAAAATATCCAAATAATACAGTAGTGCTAAAAATGGTGTTAAATACAGATCAATAAAAAATAATCGATTTATTGATTGACTGTGATTAAACACTTTCTATGACAATTTATCATCATTTTGTGTTAAATTGTCATTTTTTTGTCTTCAAAACAGCAGTTGGCAAATGCATTTAACACTGGAAAGTTGGGAACAGCTGTCACTAAAAATAGTTTTATTTCATGGGTTAAGGACAGTGATGAAATAATCTTTTTTTTTTTTGGTAATAAAAATATCCTTCAATCAAAATAGATGCACAAAGGAAAAACACATAATTCATATATGCTTGACTTAATACAGGCACATAGGTGTATGTTTTGGGAAATAGTGATAGTTTTAGCATTGTTATACTTCCTGCATGATGTCCAAGTGCCCATTTAAGCCCTTATTGTGATGCGTTCAGTAAGTACAAAAAAGAAAGACTTATGCATGCTGCTTCCACTGGCTACATCAATGTATTAGTTTCTGAGTAGGTCAGTTTAAAGAAAGTCAATGATGTTTGATATGCAGTTGTATTAGCATTGACACCTCTAAGTTGAATGGTTTTGGCCACATCCCTTATGGTTAGCTTGTTTAAGTTTGTGATAATGTCAGAGAGCAACTTATGAAAAGTCAATGGTATGTGGTTTGCAGATGTATTAGCAATGGGATTTCTCATTTCCACGGAGGTTCCCAGCACCTTCATTCATGAATCGATGAATTGGATATACATGCTTTATCATATTGTATCCTAAAATAAGGTCAAACTCATGGGAGATTAAACCATACATAGCAAGTTTTATAGCATTGTAACATCCCATTAATAAGGTTTGAAAATCTCAAATGTCACGGTCTTTTTAGTGCAGAATTATATATACATTTTGTGCAACCTTATATGGTAGTATGCCAATGTTACAGCCCTAATATCCATTACTGATGGTGGCATACAGATTATCAGTGTAACCTTCACATATTTTCTGTCGATCCATAGTATGATATTAAGATTTCATTACAAATAGGCAGAATTCTATATACTATGTCCAATATTCTGAGCCAAGGCTTCCTATGAATTCCAATTCAGATTGATGCATCAAAAGGATGAAAGAGGAATAAATTGTCAATATTAGTCTAGACATAGGCCTTATAAATGACATATCTTTCTGGAAATCTAAATGACTTTGTTATAGGATTAGAGAACTTGTCATATACTATAAAATCTAGAAAAAAGAAGAAATTCTATTGTTATTGTAAGCTTAAATTTGTGGGTGCAGGGAATTTCAATGTTGTGCTCTCATTTCTGATCGGTTCTGTATCTTTAAAGTCCAAGGGGACCACAGGTTTGTACATTTCAGTAGTTTTACATTTTTACTTGTAATTGTTTCAATCAATTGATATATGGTATAAATAGGCATATCATTAGAAAAAAATTGAAAACAACACGTTTAATAATTTCTTGCGTCTGAAGTGCTTTTCTGGATTTACCTTCATCAGGATTGCTCAAAGCCAAACATTTGACATCCGAAGATGTATAAGTACCGAAACTACATAGGATTTGCATATTAAATAAAGGCAACAGTAGTATACCGCTGTTCAAAACTCATAAATCCATGGACAAAAAACAAAATCGGGGTAACAAACTAAAACCAAGGGAAATGCATTAAATATATTCCATTTGAATGATTTTTTGGTGTGGGAAATCTACCAAAAAAATAATTTTTTTTTTTTTTTTGTGAAGATAAATTTTACTCCAATGACTATTTTAATTATTACATTGGTTGCAATGGATTACATTGATTTCCAAGTTGAATAAAAACCGATAATTTCACATATGAAATAAACGTGATTATTTCACTCTCTGAAGTCATACAACAAAAGGCGTTGTCAAGACGTTGATAACGGCGGAATAAAACAAATTGTGAATGCGTAGAAAAAAGATATAGTTCCTTACATGTTTTACATTATTTTCTTTTAAAAAAGCCATTTGTAAATGTAATAAAAAGAATAACGAATTAAATATTCAAATATTGAAAAATATTCAACTAGTGACTAAACAACACTGATAATTAACTCATGCGCTACATGCATTCGTGAATTAATGTGTTGTTGGTCACTCATTGAATATTTTTCTCTATTTGAATTCTTTGATTAGTTATTCTATAATTACTGGTTTATTGTAAGTTTATCAAGCCAATGTAGGGACAAAAGTAACTTTTTATCATAGAATGACTACAGTAGGATGAACGTGACATAATTCTGTTATGAACAGTTGACCTTGACATACATTGCCATGGCTATCATATGACATTGACCACTGACCAAGTGGTAACGGGATTCAAATGTTTATGGCATGGAAGCTTTTCTTACATAGAATTTTATCATTTATTATAAACTTTGTGATATAAGGCATTTTTAGGTGGATACAATTGCCTACAATCATGACAAACTTATATAAAAAACCATGACTTTCATTTTGATCAAACAGACTTAATTTTTCTGACTCAAAAGGCCATGTGACCTTCATATCATACTACTGGGTCTGTCATTTGTTTGTACAAAATTTGTTCCAAGAAAACCTTTGAGAAATTAAGCTATGTAACAATCATAATAGCACGGTCCACTCTAATTTTGAAATAATCCAGGGAGATAATTTCATAGAGCATACGTCTCAATTCTGTTAATTGAGAATCTTAAATGTGTTGTCACAGGTTTTTAAATGATTTATGTTATATAAATACTTCTTTTATGATGAATTTTCTTTAAATTTTCATTACATCAGCATTGTAGTGATTAAATAATCATCCTAGCACATTGTATTATAACACCATCACAAAATGCAGACTCATTAGTATGAAAAAAAACATGATTTCCCATGAGCAGTAACACTTACTATTTTATACTGGTAATATATATTGAATGTTATTACTGACAAATTACATGTCTTTCGTTGCAACAGCGAAAAGGTCACATGACAATTAAAATTATTCAAATTATTAGTACCTATAAGATATTAATGTTGGATAAGCCAATATAATACATGTTTAAGGTGAAACCAATATTATACATGTTTAAGGTGAAACCAATATTATACATGTTTAAGGTGAAACCAATATTATACATGTTTAAGGTGAAACCAATATTATACATGTTTAAGGTGAAACCAATATTATACATGTTTAAGGTGAAACCAATATTATACATGTTTAAGGTGAAACCAATAAAAATGTATAATAGTCAAAATACAAATAAAAAACATATAATAAAGTCCTCTTTATTTGAAGCACTGATTTTCCTCATATTTAGTTCAGAATTTTTTACTTTGTGTTGTCGATGGCTTTTACGTTTTTTTTTAAAAGTTTAATGAAATAAGGATTATCAAAGAATTCTGCAATGAACATGTTTTATTCTCTTTCTTTGATAGTCAATTTGGCTTATGTTTTATTTTGATATATGACTTTGCTGTTTGTTTAAGCAAGGTGTTGGAAAACATATGGTGTTTTCTTTAGTTACAGTGCAGAAGTTTTCTATGTTTCTTGGTTCACAAGGACCTTGTTATATTTCTAATCTATTGATTGAGATATGAGACATGGTTTCTTTGTAATCATATTTTTTTGATAAAAGATGAAAGGGTTGCCTAATAGAGAATTCTCAGACTACAGTAGGATAATGACTCCATTTATGTAATGGAAATTTACAGTGTATCTTTGCACTTAAAAAAAAGATCTGGAAAATAAAAGTAAATAAAAATAAAGTGTAAGTTGGCATGAGGTACATATCAATTAGACAACAACCTAAAAATGATTTTTATTTATGATACGATTGTCATTGTATGGTATTAAGATTTCATTTATAAATGTTCTCAAATGAATCAGTTTAATTATTTAGATTTGTCATGGTTTCATATAAGATAAGACCTAGTGTTATTAAATGTTATCTTTACCATAGATACCGAATGGGAATTCATTGTAAGTTATAAGGGGCAGAGAGCCTAGCACTCTCTCTGCATGAGGCATTCAATTTAATGTTCCCATTCTAATGATGTTGTAATCAGAATCAGATATACTGTATGTTATGGTATAGCTAATAGCTATACTGTATGTTATGGTAAAGCTAATAGCTATACTGTATGTTATGGTATAGCTAATAGTTATACTGTATGTTATGGTAAAGCTAATAGTTATACTGTATGTTATGGTATAGATAACAGCTATACTGTATGTTATGGTATAGCTAATAGTTATACTGTATGTTATGGTATAGATAACAGCTATACTGTGTGTTATGGTATAGCTAATAGTTATACTGTATGTTATGGTAAAGCTAATAGTTATACTGTATGTTATGGTATAGATAACAGCTATACTGTATGTTATGGTATAGCTTATAGTTATACTGTATGTTATGGTATGGATAACAGCTATACTGTATGTTATGGTATAGTATGTGATGGTATAGCTAATAGTTATACTGTATGTTATGGTATAGCTAATAGCTATACTGTATGTTATGGTATAGCTTATAGTTATACTGTATGTTATGGTATAGATAACAGCTATACTGTATGTTATGGTATAGATAACAGCTATACTGTATGTTATGGTATAGATAACAGCTATACTGTATGTTATGGTATAGTATGCGATGGTATAGCTAATACCTATACTGTATGTTATGGTATAGCTTATAGTTATATTGTATGTTATGGTATAGATAACAACTATACTGTATGTTATGGTATAGATAACAACTATACTGTATGTTATGGTATATATAACAACTATACTGTATGTTATGGTATAGATAACAAATATACTGTATGTTATGGTGTAACCATTATTGTTAACTGTATTTTATGGTAAAGTAATATACAGTTATACAGTATGTTATGTTATGTTATAGCCATTTATAGTTGATATGTTATTGTAGAACCAATTTTGGTAGAATCACACAAGAATCATTAATCAATTTATTCTTGTAGTTTTTATTGTTCCTGAATTTGTTAGGTACCTGCATGCACCAAGATTCTAGGTTACTTGTATGCATGCCAGTTTCTGATATAAGGAGATATTTCAGACTAGAGGTATTAAGAGAATATAAATGAAGCTTTTGTTTCAGACTTGCCACCTCCATACCCATCTGTAGTATCCAAACCGCCTCATGGCTTACGGCAGGAGGACAGAAAAATGTCTGCTCCAGTATTTGGTACAAAAGATTATCAGAATGCTAGAGATAGACAAAATGAAAATAGGCTATCACGATGTGATGAAGTAGAAAATATCCCAACTGTTGTACAGGAAGAACCAGAAATGGAGGAAGACTTCCATTGCCATGTAAATAGGTTAGTAATGTAATGTGTACAGACAATAAGGCTTTATGTGATAGTTACTTCTATGTCGTAACTGGAAAATGAAAAAAAATATAGTGCTTTGAGCACATTATCTCAGATCCTATCTGTGAGCTATAATAAATTCACCAATGATATTTACTCAAATATTCACTTTTAAATAAAATTGAGAATGGAAATGGGGAATGTGCCAAAGAGACAACAACCCGACCAAATAAAAAACAACAGCAGAGGGTCACCAACAGGTCTTCAATGTAGCGAGAAATTCCCGCACCCGGAGGCGTCCTTCAGCTGGCCCCTAAACAAATATATACTAGTCCAGTGATAATGAACGCCATACTAATTTCCAAATTGTACACAAGAAACTAAAATTAGAATAATACAAGACTAACAAAGGCCAGAGGCTCCTGACTTGGGACAGGCGCAAAAATGCGGCGGGGTTAAACATGTTTGTGAGATCTCAACCCTCCCCCTATACCTCTAACCAATGTAGTAAAGTAAACGCATAACAATACGCACATTAAAATTCAGTTCAAGAGAAATCCGAGTCTGATGTCAGAAGATGTAACCAAAGAAAATAAACAAAATGACAATAATACATAAATAACAACAGACTACTAGCAGTTAACTGACATGCCAGCTCCAGACTTCAATTAAACTGACTGAAAGATTATGATTTCATCATATAAACATGTATAATCATAGATTTATATAAATTGTGGATGGTGCATGCATCATCTATCTGTTCTAAAAATGCCAGTTTTTTACCCCAAGATGGTACTCAGAATAATATCCTATACGGCTTCTGATTGGTTGATACAGGATTGGAATTACATTTAATCGAAAGCTTATCCAATTAGGTTTAAAAATTTCCGAAAATCATATTCACATTTTACGAAGTATAGAAAATATCTTCAATTTCTGCACGTCGGAGCCATTTAAAATATGCCTTTTTCATTAAGCGAAAAAAGTAGACGATTTTTTTCAACTGCATTTTAAGTCAATTTGAGCCGCATGACCCTATATTTTTTTATTGGTTGTAATGCAACACTGGCATTTGTACTAACAGGAACTGCCACCCGTTTTTCCCTAGTTTGTGTAGTCTTCCAGAAAAAAAATACAGAACACTAGTGGTACCCTATGGAAAATGCATTACGAATAATTGCGCTCTTGTAACCAACTGAATTACTGACTACTGAGCTGATGTAAAAATGATATTAAAAAATGGAGTTATCTTCCTTTGTCCATATTTGTAGTTAAACCAACTACTAGAAGATATGTCATGGTTTTATTATCAATGTCTACATCCCTTACTTACAGGTAGACTGAGAATTTACTGTGGTCATCATTCAATCAGATTGAGAACCATTGATTCATTATAATATTGAATTGTACAGTACAATGTTTTACTGCAAGTGTTATGAATATAATCTCATGAGTTAAATGGGGTCACTCAATTCAAGATTTAAACATAATAGACTTACATACTTATAATTGTTATTTATGTACTCAGTTGCTCATTAAGTTTATGTTTATATATCTTATTTTCAACAGTTATGAATAATCAGTGATTGTATGTTGTAGAACTGTAAGTGAAAATGACAATTCTATGATGGAGAGAGATGAATCCCCGCCCCCTCCCCCACCACCCCCACTGGATGATGACATTCCCTTTACTCCACCCTGCTACAGATCCACTCCACAACGAGACATTGATCATGGAACATCAATATTGTCAGAGCATGAAGGACCAAGAAGTAATGTCAGTGTCTTATCTTCGTCCAGGACTGAGGACTCGGAGGATGATCATAGGAAAAAAGCAAAGGTATTTAGATTGGAATTGATTTTGATTTTAATTTGTTTGTCATCTTATATAGATATAGGAAGATGTGGTATGAGTGCCAATGAGACAACTCTCCATCCAAGTCACAATTTATTTAAGTAAACAATTATAGGTCAAGGTACTACCTTCAACACAGAGGTTAGGCTCACACCGAACAGCAAGCTATACAGGGCCCTAAAAATTACTAGTGTAAAACCATTCAAACGTTAAAACCAACAATCTAATCTATATAAAAAACGAGAAACACTTATGAACCAAGTAAACAGACCATAACCACTGTACATCAGATCCCTGACTTTGGACAGGTGCAAACATTTGCAGTGGGATTAAACGTTTTTATGGTACTAAACCGTCTCCCTTTTCTGAAACAGTACTATAACATCACAACATAGAAAGACATACTATAAGATATCAATTGGAATGACTTAACTCAATAAAAAAAAGAGACACAAATAAACACACAAAGAACGAATACATTTGATCTGTGATACAATGTAAATACAGAGTTAATATACACATACTTTTTAAATGTTAAGAATATTATCAATTTCATCAAAGATGATGGATTTGATATATGCTCATATATGGATATCAAATGTAATAACTTTCCTTTATTTTCTTGCTGAAAGTGAGTGTGGGCATTAAATGTTACCCCTGTCTGTCCATATCTTTAACATCTATCAGAAAATAAATTTCTTTTCAGTAATGAATCGCCAGAACCAAAACATTTTTTAAAAATTATAAAATAATGTTAGGGACCAGTAAAAACTGGTTCAGAAGGGGTGTGGTTGAGTTCCTGAAACACTAGTGTATTGTCCAAATGTGGGAAACCTTGTCATTGAATATCATTAAATCTTGTATACATTCTCTATTTCAGAGGCATCTTGTAGATAGAGCCTATTATATTGCCAAAGAACTGTTAATGACAGAAAGAACATATAAAAAAGACTTGGAGGTTATCACAGTTGTAAGTATAAAAGTCCTTGCTTAACACAAATTAGGCTCAAATAAAACATTATTCTATATTAAAATATTTCTTATCCTAACAAACTTATTAAAATTTTCAAAACATGTTTAAGACATAATTCTTTCATGCCATGCCCTATATGCTCGTATTAACATGGGCATTATACATATGTCAATTTCTTTATACCAAGCACTAACAAGGTATGAAAGGTTGACAAATATAATTGCTGCCCTATTTAAAACTGAGTATACAACACAGCATTATAGAATTATTTTTATTTTAATAGGAAATTTTGTACTTGAAAACTGACCTCTAAGACACTTTCAAAAGGAAGCCCAATTGATTTTATGAAACAAAAGCTTCCTAGAAAACCAACTGTTTAAGCCTTGTACAAATCAAGCCAACCAATGAGCAGAAAACAGCTGAAAGCCACCAATAGGTATTTAACACAGAGAAAAATTCCTTCATCCTGTGGTATGCTTCAGCTGGCCCCTAAACAAAAATGTGTACTTGTTCAGTGAAAATGAACCACATTCTAAACTCCAAAACATATAAATGAACTGAAATTAATTTTAATTCATTAAAATTAGTCCCCATGAAAATAATTGAATCCACAGTATATAAAGGTAATTCTAATTTCAACAGTGGTTCCGGAATGCTGCTTCCAATGAAGAGACGATACCAGATTGTTTAATTACACTGTTTTCATCACTGGTTCCTATCTATGAATTCCATTGTGATTTTCTCAAGGAGTTAGACCAGAGATTGTCAATGTGGTCAGTATAGTTCTTATATAGTGAATAATTACAAAACTCATGTCATGGAAGATAAAACAAAATACAGTTATGAGGTTTTATTGCAATTTTTGTAGAAAATTTTAAGTAACTTCATTGTTTTAATGCATGTCTAAATACTTGGCCTGGTATGACATATATTTGGAATATACCAATGAGACAACAACCAAATAATAGACATCAAAGACATCATAAGGTCATCATACTGTCTTTAACAAACATACAAAAATATAATAATGATGTCAAAATCTGAATACTACTTGATGTGTGTAGTTAGTATTTTTCATCCAACAATTGTAGTACATGTACTGCCTATATATTCTTGTGGTAGTGTACTTGCTCTGGTCAGGTCAAGAAACACAACTTGAATTCTTTTTTTGTTGTTTCTTCTCTAAGTAGACAATTTTAGGGGTAAGATTAAAAACTGGGCACAATAATGTGTCATAATAACATCAGAACTAAACACATTTATTAAAAAAAAAAAAAATTGTTGGCATGACACGGGTTATGTTCTTCTCATATATTTTATGATAGTATGATACTAAACCCCTAACAAGAGGGATTGTGCCTGATTTTCATATGATGAAGGCTGGTGTCTGCTCTATGGTGGGGTTATTGTCGCTTTGACACATTCCCCATTTCCTTTCTCAATTTTATAATCTTTCAATCAGTTTAATTGAGGTCTGGAGCTGGCATGTCAGTTAACTGCTAGTAGTCTGTTGTTATTTATGTATTATTGTCATTTTATTTATTTTCTTTTGTTACATCTTCTGACATCGGACTCAGACTTCTCTTGAACTGAATTTTAATGTGTGTATTGTTATGTGTTTACTTTTCTACATTGGCTAGAGGTATAGGGGGAGGGTTGAGATCTCATAAACATGTTTAACCTGCCGCAATTTTGCCCCTGTCCCAAGTCAGGAGCCTCTGGCCTTTGTTAGTCTTGTATGATTTGTAATTTTAGTTTCTTGTGTATAATTCAGAGTTTAGTATGACGTCCATTATCACTGTACTAGTATACATATTTTTTTAGGGGCCAGCTGAAGGACTCCTACGAGACCCATTGGTGGCCCTCGGCTGTTGTCTGCTCTATGGTCGGGTTGTTGTCGCTTTTACACATTCCCCATTTCCTTTCTCAATTTTACTTGGTAAGGTTACACGTCTACCAGCTGACTGTGATGGGTTGAACTAGCAGTTAAAAATCCCACTCATTGTGTCAGTAGGAAAATGCAAAGTATTTCTATAGATAAACAAGTTATCATCTTAATCATGCATGAAATCCCTCCATCATCCAAGAACTGATGACACATTGTATAACAATTAGTGCATTAGGAGAGATTAACCTGTTCAATTAATTTTGAATAAAATATTATATCAATGAATCTTTAAAATGATGTTATTTTATAGGGAAGGAAAGACAAATGCTCATATGAATGGCGACTATCAAAGAATAGGAGACATAATGAGTGACAGCTTTAATACTAATGTACTAAATGTAAGTATAAAGACAATATTGAATAAAACATTTTACGGTCAAGGTATTATATTGAGACATATAACTATGAACGTCAGTTCACAGCTTCTATTAACTATCCAATTTCTAATTCTAACTTCTCTTTTTTAGAGAACTTGCACATCTTACATATTTTTTTGCATGCTGTTTATATATGATTTCTGCAAATTCAGCACTACACTTTTATTAAAAAAAATCTGAACAACTGAGATGAGAAATTTTTTAGGGTTTTAAAATATGCAGATAATTGCAAGGAGTTCCAATTCTCAAAAATGAAAACTTGTATTGTAGACGATGACAGCATTTTATGTATCCAAAATTTCGTTATTATTTGTTGAATATAAATTTTGTGGATTTCATGGGTGGGGGTGAACCAAGAATTTAAATGTTTAATGAACTGAAAATCTTCTATAGTGTTGTATGCAGCCAGACTTTCCCAAAACCATGAAATCAAAAATCAACCAAAACACGTTTTCTTCAGTCCGAGTAAATTGCCTCCAAAGAAAAGGAATCCACAGAATGACTATTAAATAGAACTATTCTAGTACTTATACAGTTGATTAACAGTATGACTAAATAGAACTATTCTAACACTTATACAGTTGATTAACAGTATGACTAAATAGAACTATTCTAGTACTTATACAGTTGATTAACAGTATGACTAAATAGAACTATTCTAGTACTTATAGTTAATTAACAGTATGACTAAATAGAACTATTCGAGTACTTATACAGTTGATTAACAGTATGGCTAAATAGAACTATTCTAGTACTTATACAGTTGATTAACAGTATTTTGGTACACATTTAAAAGAATTGTTATATTATCTATGTATATGGATTTGTTAATGGATTGTTCACCACCATTGAATTATACCTCTGTGTGTGCAGAATAAAATGTATTAGAACTAATAGAATAATAATGAAAACTATCTTCTTTTCTTTGTAGATGTATAAACATTACATTGATCATGTAGAAGATTTACTTACACAAGTTCAGGAAAATATGAAGAGAAACAAAAAGTTTGATCAAATGTACAAAGAATTTGAATCTCAAAAAGTGTGTTATCTGCCCCTGAATACATTCTTTTTAAAACCAGGCCAAAGATTATTGCACTACAGACTTATTTTAGAAAGTAAGTAACAGATTCAGGCTGATAAAATAAATTGTGGAATTAAGGGACCTCTGTGGCTGAGTGGTCTAAGTAGTCCAACTACTGTACCACTAGCTTGTCAACACTGAGGATGTAAGAACAAAGTGCTTTCAACTCAAATCTTAATTAACTAGAACTGTCAGTTTTTCCAGGCTCTCATACATCCTCCACCAATAACAACTGACCGCCAATCAATCTATCTACAACACCATTTCAAAACACAGATACAGCTAAATGTAAATATACATCCACAATAGAAGAATCGTACCTATTTGACATCCATATACTCTAAATTCACAAATTATTGCATGCATTTATTATTGCGATTTTGTCATTTTAGACTAAAATGTAATCTAATTTTTGCGACATTGAGATTTAATTCATAAAAAAGGAATTCAAAATCATTTAAATGTGAGTTTTAATTATTGCGAATACATTGTATAACCCTGTCACATTTTTCTCAATAATTGCTGAAACTACAGTAGTATAAATCAATTTATGAAGAATTTTTTGAAATCTCAGAAAAAGTTATCACATTGTCTTCCTTGAAGAATAATCTATTGTAATCAGTTTTAGTGTAGACCACTGACAAAGTACGTTAAAAGACTTAGTTAAACAAATAAGATGTGAAGGCTCACTATTTATGCCTAGCGAGTAACAACACTTAAAATTATATTATAAATGAAAAAAACTTTAACTTCTTGACTCCTGTGAAATTTTCTTGTACTAAGTATGTATGAATTTTTCATTTAATTTGTTTAACCCTGTTTCAGGAATAACAAAGCACTATTCTATGGATCATCAGGATTATGCTGACTGTGATGGTAAGTGATCAGAACATATATATTTACAGGGCTTGTTGTCAATGCCCACACAAACATTTTTGTAGGATTTTATTAAAGATGAAGATGGTCCAAAGTAGAAAAATAAGGAAAATAGATTAAAAAAAATCATATGTGTTACACCATTATAGATGTATTACATGCTTGACATGATGAATGAATACTGGAACTATAAAGTAACATAAAAAATGCTCTTCTAAGAAAAAAAATTATGTTGGATAAATGTCAGTAACCAATTGAATAATTTACAATGCAAGTTTTTATTTTTGCAAAACCATAATCTTTGTAATTTTTTGTAATACTAAAATACATTGCAAAAACTTTTGAATTTGTAGAAATGTAACCTTAAAATACACTGCTTAGTTATTTGTATTCAGCATATGATCAGGATAGAAATTTTTGACACGCATGGACAAGTTAATATTTGACCTACTTGCAATGGAAATATTGAGAGAAAACCATGGTAGTTTTGAATGAATGTTCAATATAAATGATAAATGCATATTGACAAAATATATGTTTTTCATTTACAGCTTGTCTGAAGAATTTCACTGATGCAGTTTCTGAATGTAAAGACAGAATGAAACTGGAAGTAAGATTTTAATTGGAATTAAATGTTAATGTATTTAAATGAATCAGTCTGCAGCCATTATTATTTGGTGTCCGCATGATAGATGTCTTTTTGGCAATTATACCACATCTTCTTAATTTGATAAATTAAAGGAATGTTTACAAAGTTCAGAATTGGAAAAAAAAAAGATATAATAATATTGAAAAGAAGAATGTGTCCCAAGTACATGGATGCCCCATCTGCACTATCATTTTCTATGTTCAGTTGACTGTGAAAATGGGATGAAATCTCTTATTTGCCATTAAGGGGGCTCGCGGGTCTAAATCATTTTTTTAATTTAATATAGGATTTCGCTGTATTTTTCTATAAAGAAACTTTATCTTATACTTAATAGAAAAATGAAATAAAAAAATGGGGTCACCGTCCATTTACGCTCACAACCTGCCTTTGAAAGAAGCATACATTTTTGTAAAAATACTTATTTTCTGTTGAACTGATAGGAGAAAAAGAGGTAATATCGAAATAAAAAAAGAACTAAATTACAGAAATCGCTAAAATTTTACAATTATTTAGTTTATGTACAGCTTATTCGAAAATAACAATAAAAAATATAGGTCACTGATGAGTTAAAAAAGATATTTAAATTTTAATGCCAAAAAATGGCATTTTTGCACCAAAGGGAGATAATTTGGAGCTTTTTCAATGATATCTACATTTTAAAAGTCACCAGGGGCTAACACGAACTGATTTTTGGGAATAATTTTTGTACCATATGATAAAGTAACAACTTCTAAAGGTAATTAATAAAATTTGTAATGAAAAATAAATGTTTAATTTTTTTCTGAAAATCTTATACCCGCGAGCCTCCTTAAATTAGAAAGATCATATCATAGGGAACATGTTTACCAAGTTTCAAGTTGATTGGACTTCAACTTCATCAAAAACTACCTCCACCAAAAACTTTAACCTGAAGCTGGACAGACGAATGGACGGACCAACAAACGGACGCACAGACCAGAAAACACCCATAAATGGGGCATAAAAACAATCAAATAATGCAATGGTCCTAAGTTGGAAATATTTCAGTTTTATGGATCATATCCAGAATTAAAATTGCAGACAAAATCACCACAAGTTCCAGGTTAAGCATGATATTCTTATGTTTAAAATAATCAACTATTTAATAAGCAATGTAAAAGAAGTACCAAATAGCAGCTTTTGTGAAAAGTTAATATTTTTGAAATTCTTCATTTTAGGAGAATTTACAGAAATTAATAGAGCTGCAGAGAGATATGATAGGAATAGATACTTTAGTCGATCCTGATAGAGTAAGTTTTACAGTCAAACTTTGTAATGATAACTCTGTGTTGGACCATATAGTTATAATACAGTCAAACTTTGTAATGATAACTCTGTGTTGGACCATATAGTTATAATACAGTCAAACTTTGTAATGATAACTCTGTGTTGGACCATATAGTTATAGTACAGTCAAACTTTGTAATGATAACTCTGTGTTGGACCATATAGTTATAATACAGTCAAACTTTGTAATGATAACTCTGTGTTGGACCATATAGTTATAATACAGTCAAACTTTGTAATGATAACTCTGTGTTGGACCGTTATAATACAGTTATAGCTGCAGATAATAATAATGTTAGTGTTAATTATAAGGTTACTGTTACATCTAAGCTTTTCAGGAGGTTTCTATTTGATCCTATTGCTTGTTCTTCACATTTTTTAAGCCACATACTTTATAGGGGTATTAGCTGTCAAATTCACCCTCACCAAATTAACTCTAAATCTTGTATTTGAATTACATATTTTAATGAAACAATGAAAAACCATGGAATCATCCTAATTTGTCAGTATTTTGTTTGTATATCTGGAGGTCATCAAATTAACCATACAGATGACCACTGAAGAATGATTATTGTCATATGACCTAATATTGAAATAGATATGAACATAAATAGACAGACAAGCATGTACAATGCCTTTTCCTTAGTCATATTTCTTTATTTGTCTTTACAGAATTTTATTAGAGAAGGATGTTTACAGAAATTTTCAAGGAAGGGATATCAACAAAGAATGTTTTTCTTGGTAAGAAATTTTCAAATGATGTGTGATTGTTTGCAGTATTTTCATTAAAAAGCCTGTTAAGTAGAAGTTGAAAAGGCTTGTAAATTGTTTTTAGAACATATCACAAGTGTGTAAATAAGTACTTTCAGTTAATGGTAGACAGAACTTGAAAAAAATAAAAATATAACTTTGTTTAGGCTTTGTGACTTCTAGCTTTCTTCTAAACTTATGTAAAATGGGAAACAAATACATTACCATTAAAGGAATTTGAGTTAACAGATTGTATGTTTATGTCAACTTTGTAATTATCCATCTTTTCTTTTCAGTTTTCAGATATATTGTTATATTCTAGTCGTACAGCATCATCCTTACTACAGTTCAAAGTTCATGGACAACTTCCGCTTAGAGGAATGATTGTAAGTATATCTTACATAAAAAAAAATGTTAAAAAACATAATCGAAGGGCCATCATTGTTCACAGAATCAGTAAAACATTTAATGACTTCTTTTAGAAAGCAAGAAATATCCCTTATTGACAAAAAGACTATTTTAAACAATTTGAAGAAAAGAAAAAAAATCTTTTTCTTTTTTGAAAAATGTTAGAGGACTTTGTCATAAACCTGAAATAAAGAATTTTTAATACATTTCATAAGATAATGACAGCATACATTTAAGATTAAAATCAAACAAGATAAATATGTTTTTAAGTTGAACAGTTAAAGGATAAAGGATGAGTAAAGTTTTAGCATAAAAATATAGTATATATACCAATACACATAATTAACAGCGCCTGGTGATGTTTTATAGCCTGACCGGTTTCGGTCCGAAAAGGACCTTCATCAGAATTCATCAGAATTACTATTTCAGGACTTGATATTCAGGTGTATCATAAGCCTGAGATCAAGACTGCATGACTACTAGGAAGTACTATTTCAAGACTTGATATTTAGGTGTATCATAAGCCAAATATCAAGATCACATGACTACCATGACATACTATTCCAAGACTTGATATTTAGGTGAATCATAAGCCAAAGATCAAGACTAAATGATTACCATGTACTTCTTAAATTATTAAAACACCCTTTACCCAATGCTAAAGCCCAAATATGGTTATATCATCAGGTCACATGATTACCGTATAATGTCGAAAAGTTTACCGTAACATGTAAAGAAAGTTTACTGTAACATGTACATTAGCTAAATATAGATAACTGTAACCATGAAAAATCCCACTGAAAGGATAATTGAACCTTTTTAGATATCAACAAGATACATATTTATCCACTGGATAACTTTGATCCGCCGGTTCACTCTGAACCGCCGGTTAAATCTCAACCACCGGTTAACTCAACCGCCAGTTAAACAAACCACCAGTTTAATCTGAACTGCTGGATAACTCAACCGCCAGTTAACTCAACCGCCGGTTAACTCAACCGCCAGTAAACTCAACCGCCGATTAACTCAACCACCGGTTACCATATCTATATAAATAGGGTGCAAACATTAATTCATCATTCTGCCTCTGATGAAGGTCCTTTACAGACCGAAACCGGTCAGGCTATAAAACATCACCAGGCGCTGTTAATTATGTGTATTGGTATATATTCTATATTTTTATGCTTTTACATTTTTCTCACTGATACACATAGTTAATATGGCTTCTACTAACGAAAGCTCCATTTGGAGCTAATGTGTTTAGAGACTACTTATGTCAGTACACCTTTCCTATATTGCCTGATGAGTAAAGTTTTAATTTATTTTCCAGGTTGAAGAATCTGACCATGCCAAAATGGCTGTAGCAAATAGTTTTGCCATTTATGGTGGAAATAAATGTATACTTGTAGCTGCCAGGTAAGTGGATTAACTTTCCACATAAGGTGAGATAACTTAGATTTAATGGAAGATAAAGTAACTTTTGTGATCCAATCTGTTGTGAATTTACCTTTTTTATACGACCGCAAAAAATTTAATTTTTTCGTCGTATATTGCTATCACGTTGGCGTCGTCGTCGTCCGAATACTTTTAGTTTTCGCACTCTAACTTTAGTAAAAGTGAATAGAAATCAATGAAATTTTAACACAAGGTTTATGACCACAAAAGGAAGGTTGGGATTGATTTTGGGAGTTTTGGTCTTAACATTTTAGGAATTAGGGGCCAAAAAGGGCCCAAATAAGCATTTTCTTGGTTTTCGCAATATAACTTTAGTTTAAGTGAATAGAAATCTATGAAATTTTGACACAAGGTTTATGACCACAATAGGAAGGTTGGGATTGATTTTGGGAGTTTTGGTTCCAACAGTTTAGGAAGGGCCAAAAAAGGGCCCAAATAAGCATTATTCTTGGTTTTCGCACAATAACTTTAGTTTAAGTAAATAGAAATCAATGAAATTTTAACACAAGGTTTATGACCACAAAAGGAAGGTTGGGATTGATTTTTGGAGTTGAGGTCTCAACAGTTTATGAATTAGGGGCCAAAAAGGGGCCCAAATAAGCATTATTTTTTGTTTTCGCACAATAACTTTAGTATAAGTAAATAGAAATCAATGAAATTTTAACACAAGGTTTATGACCACAAAAGGAAGGTTGGGTTTGATTTTGGGAGTTTTGGTCCCAACAGTTTAGGAATAAGGGGCCCAAAGGGTCCAAAATTGAACTTTGTGTGATTTCATCAAAAATTGAATAATTGGGGTTCTTCGATATGCCGAATCTAACTATGTATGTAGATTCTTAATTTTTGGTCCCGTTTTCAAATTGGTCTACATTAAGGTCCAAAGGGTCCAAAATTAAACTAAGTTTGATTTTAACAAAAATTGAATCCTTGGGGTTCTTTGATATGCTGAATTAAAAAATGTACTTTGATTTTTAATTATTGGCCCAGTTTTCAAGTTGGTCCAAATGGGGGTCCAAAATTAAACTTTGTTTGATTTCATCAAAAATTGAATAAATGGGTTCTTTGATATGCCAAATCTAACTGTGTATGTAGATTCTTAATTTTTGGTCCAGTTTTCAAATTGGTCTACATTAAGGTCCAAAGGGTCCAAAATTAAACTAAGTTTGATTTTAACAAAAATTAAATTCTTGGGCTTATTTGATATGCTTTATCTAAATATGTACTTTGATTTTCGATTATTGGCCCAGTTTTTAAGTTGGTCCAAATCAGGATTCGATATCAAGTATTGTGCAATAGCAAGAAATTTTCAATTGCACAGTATTGCACAATAGCAAGAAATATCTAATTGCACAATATTGTGCAATAGCAATTAATTTTCAATTGGAGTTATCTTTCTTTGTATAGAATAGAAGTTGATAATATATGTTGGAAATTTGCCAGACATGACTATGATGTCATTTTCTATTTTTATTTGCCAATAACTTTATGTAAATAACTTAAATGGAAATTTGCCAATATAAAATGTTGCTGATGAAGCTTTTTTTCCTTATCTTATCTAAAATGTTTTTATACGACCGCAAAATTTGAAATATTTTTCGTCGTATATTGCTATCACGTTGGTGTCGTCGTCGTCGTCATCGTCGTCCGAATACTTTTAGTTTTCGCACTCTAACTTTAGTAAAAGTGAATGGAAATCTATGAAATTTTAACACAAGGTTTATGACCACAAAAGGAAGGTTGGTATTGATTTTGGGAGTTTTGGTCCCAACATTTTAGGAATTAGGGGCCAAAAAGGGCCCAAATAAGCATTTTCTTGGTTTTCGCACTATAACTTTAGTTTAAGTTAATAGAAATCTATGAAATTTTGACACAAGGTTTATGACCACAAAAGAACGGTTGGGATTGATTTTGGGAGTTTTGGTTTCAATAGTTTAGGAATTAGGGGCCAAAAAAGGGCCCAAATAAGCATTATTCTTGGTTTTCGCACAATAACTTTAGTTTAAGTAAATAGAAATCAATGAAATTTAAACACAATGTTAATGACTACAAAAGGAAGGTTGGTATTGATTTTGGGAGTTAAGGTCCCAACAATTTAGGAATTAGGGGCCAAAAAGGGACCCAAATAAGCATTTTTCTTGGTTTTCGCACCATAACATTTGTATAAGTAAATAGAAATCTATGAAATTTAAACACAAGGTTTATGACCATAAAAGGAAGTTGGTATTGATTTTGGGAGTTTTGGTCCCAACAGAATAAGGGGCCCAAAGGGTCCAAATTTAAACTTTGTTTGATTTCATCAAAATTGAATAATTGGGGTTCTTTGATATGCCGAATCTAACTGTCATGACTGTGTATGTAGATTCTTAACTTTTGGTCCCGTTTTCAAATTGGTCTACATTAAGGTCCAAAGGGTCCAAAATTAAAAAACAAAAAAATGAATCAGTTAGGTTCTTTGATATGCTGAATCTAAAAATGTACTAAGATTCTTGATTATTGGCCCAGTTTTCAAGTTGGTCCAAATCGGGGTCCAAAATTAAACTTTGTTTGATTTCATCAAAAATTGAATAAATGGGGTTCTTTGATATACCAAATCTAACTGTGTATGTAGATTCTTCATTTTTGGTCCTGTTTTCAAATTGGTCTACACTAAAGTCCAAAGGGTCCAAAATTAAACTTAGTCTGATTTTAACAAAAATTGAAATCGTGGGGTTCTTTGATATGCTGAATCCAAAAATGTACTTAGATTTTTTATTATGGGCCCAGTTTTCAAGTTGGTCCAAATCAGGATCTAAAATTATTATATTAAGTATTGTGCAATAGCAAGTCTTTTCAATTGCACAGTATTGCGCAATGGCAAGAAATATCTAATTGCACAATATTGTGAAATAGCAAATTTTTTTTTAATTAGAGTTATCTTTCTTTGTCCAGAATAGTAAGCAAGAAATATCTAATTGCAAAATATTGTGCAATAGCAAGATTTTTTTTTAATTGGAGTTATCTTTCTTTGTCCAGAATCAACTTAAATCTTTGTTATATACAATATACAATGTATATTCACTTTTTACTACCAACTGATAAATTAAAATAATCTTTACCATTCAGTGATAACAAGCAGTTTTTTTACATCTTAATATTTTATGATGTATTTAAATGAGTAGTTATTGTTGCAAACTCCATTAGAAATTTTAATTGAGATTAGTTTTGGAATAAGGGAAAGGGGAATGTGATTAAAAAAATTGGGTTCAATTTTTCTCATTTGAAATTTCATAAATAAAAAAGAAAATTTCTTCAAACATTTTTTTGAGAGGATTAATATTCAATAGCATAGTGAATTGCTCTAAGAGAAAACAAAAATTTTAAGTTCATTAGAACACATTCATTCTGTGTCAGAAACCTATGATGTGTCAACTATTTAATCACAATCCAAATTTAGAGCTGAATCCAGCTTGAATGTTGTGTCCATACTTGCCCCAACCGTTCAGGGTTCAACCTCTGCGGTCGTATAAAGCTACGCCCTGCGGAGCATCTGGTTAGATAATGTATGTTGGACATTTGCCAGACATGACTATGATGTCATTTTCTATTTTTATTTGCCAATAACTTTATGTAAATAACTTCATTGGAAATTTGCCAATATAAAATGTTGCTGATGAAGTTTTTTTTATTGTTTTATACAATAAACAATGTATATTCACTTTTACTACCAACCAATCTTTACCATTCAGTGATAACAAGCACTTTATTTTACATTTTAATATTTTATGATGTATTTAAAAGAGTAGTTATTGTTGCAAACTCCATTAGAAATTTGAATTGATATCAGTTTTGGAAAAAGGGAAACAGGGATGTGAAAAAAAGGGGGGGGGGGGTAAATTTTTCTCATTTTAGATTTCATAAATAAAAAGAAAATTTCTTCAAACATTTTTTTGAGAGGATTAATATTCAACAGCATAGTGAATTGCTCAAAGGCAAAAAAAACCTTTTAAGTTCATTAGACCACATTCATTCTGTGTCAGAAACCTATGCTGTGTCAACTATTTAATTTTAGATTTAAAAAGTTTGAAGAAGAAATCTTTAATTGATTTGTAAAATCTTGACATTTGTTTTGTGTAAAAAAAAACATGTAATGTCAAAAATTTGATCACAATCCAAATTCAGAGCTGTATCACGCTTGAATGTTTTGTCCATACTTGCCCCAACTGTTCAGGGTTCGACCTCTGCGGTGGTATAAAGCTGCGCCCTGCGGAGCACCTGGTTATCATTTAGCAAGAACAATGGTCAAGTGACCTCATTTGTTTTACCTGTAAGAATATTATTCTAGCTATCTTCTCATAATTTATCTTAAAATTCTATGGTGTAGATTTCTTTTTATCACACTAAATTAGAAGGTATCAACTTAAGCAAGTTGAAGAAACCTTATATTTTTGTGAATGTTTGATTATGTTTTTTTCTTAGAGTCTGCTTAAAAACATATTTCAATGCATCTTATATGTAGGAAAGAGTCATACTTATTATTTCCTTTTCTGTTTTCAGTTCACAAGAGGAGAAAGATAAATGGATAGAGGACTTGAATGAAGCCATAATATCTTCTGGAAATAGAAACGATAGTAAACTTAAATATGCTAGTCTTAAATCATCTACAAGTAAGAAAGTAAACTTAAATATGCTAGTCTAAAAGCATCTACAAGTAAGACATTAAACATAAATCATGTACTATTAATGTCAACATACATTTGCTTCTCTGTAAAAGAGGGACGAAAGATACCAAAGGGACAGTCAAACTTATAAATCTAAAACAAACTGACAACGCCATGGCTAAAAATGAAAAAGACAAACAAACAACAGCACACATGACACAACATAGAAAACTAAAGAATAAACAACACGAACCCCACCAAAAAACTTGGGGTGATCTCAGGTGCTCCGGAAGGGTAAGCAGATCCTGCTCCACATGTGGCACCCGTCGTGTTGCTTATGTGATAACAAATCAGGTAAATAGTCTTATTCGGTAGGTCACATTCATGAAAGGTAAGGGGATTGTAGTTACGACGTAAGGAACATATCCGATAGCATTTGTGAAACGGTTATTCTATAAGGGTCAACCAACTTGTGATGGCGTCCGTAAAATTTACGAAGGGATGATTTCAATTTCACCATTTGAAACTCTTGGTTTAATAGCTTCCTTATGAGCAGCAACCCTCTATCAAGAAAATCATGATAGGAAATGCAAGCACGGGAATATCGTATCAATTGGGAGATATGTACCCCGTATGCAGGTGCTGCTGGAATGTTACTACTTAGAAATGGAAAGTTCACAATTGGAAAGCTAAAATCATCTCTTTTGTCGTAAAGTTTTGTTTTCAACCGACCCTCATTGTCAATTTTTAGATGTAAGTCAAGATATGAGGCCGACTTAACTGTATCTGTAGTATTCTTTATCTCTAGCTCCATGGAATAGATGCGTTCCACATAGTCACAAAATTTTGAATTATTTAGTGAAAGAACATCATCTATATAGCGGAAAGTAGAGTTAAAGGATATTGCTAACTTCTTATCTTTCTTCCTAAGAAGTTCCTGCATGAAGTCAGCCTCATAATAATAAAGAAACAAGTCAGCAAGTAGAGGGGCACAGTTTGTTCCCATTGGAATGCCGACAGTCTGTTGAAAAACACATCCTCCAAACGTAACAAATATGTTGTCAATCAAGAAATCAAGCATCTTGATAATATCAGTTTCAGAGAATTATTTGTTTGAATCAGAGTGTTCCTTTACAAAGTAGGATTTATCCCTCCCTAAGACAAGATGCATGTATCTACGTTGGCCATTCTTTTTTATGAAGCAAAGCAATACCAACTCTTTCAATTTGTCTCTTAGTTTGGAATGTGGAATACTTGTGTAAAGAGTAGAAAAGTCAAATGTTTTAATACTGTTCCAAGATGAAAGAGAGTTAGATTGTATGTACTCTAAAAGATCTTTGGAATTTTTAAGTATCCACATCTGATTCACGCCACCTCTAGAATAGGCAGTTTCACAATAACTTTGAAGCCCGTCTTTGATTGCTGATAAAATAGATGTTAATAATTTAGAAAGAGGTTTCGTGAAGACCCAGCAATATACCGTTGTTTGTAAGGACACTTATCTATCTATTTAATCTGTAAACTCTGTTGTAAACAATGCTATGATATCCTATAGGTTGTTGTAAGATTCCTATTCCTAGAGATTTGCATTTTGCTGTCAGAATAATAGATTTTCAACATATTCAATCATACTTAATCATGTTTGTGAGACATTTCTACATGTTCACTCTTTTAAAGGTATGAATTTTTAAATGTTTTTCAAATCTTTAATGGTACTTATGAACATATTATATTTTCATGCACTTGAAATTGAGTAAATAAATTTTGTGTCTAGTTCAGCATAACCAAAAGTTTATAATGTTTTCTTTAAAGGTTCCTCAGAAAATGTTGATGGTGAAACTCCAGAAATTAATGGTCATGTACCAGAGAAACAAATACATCATAGATCTAATACTACTATGCATGTATGTTGGCACAGAAATACCAGTGTTAGTCTCAGAGACCATGAAAAGTCGGTCAGGGTAAGGTTTTTTTGGTAATTTAAAAGTTGCAGCTTGAAATCTCATGTGTTAATGATTTCATATTTTTCTTCCTTTAGCATGTACCCCGAAACCAATAACAAAACTTAATACAATAGTTATATTTATCAGCAGAAAGAGTATTGTGTTTGGTTTGGGTTCTATGTTAAATGTAAGTTCTGTCAGAGATTTGTAACAACAGCGAACCTTATTGAATTCAAATGATGAGTTCACAGTAATTTTAGAAAGCTGACATCATTAGTTTTATTTTGGTGAACTTGACAAAAAACAATTAAAATCAAAGAGCTGATAGCTCTGAAGTGGAAGAAGGTGAATAAAAGGTAACTTGAATTACCATAAAAGCAGCCCCACTTACCCAGGCTGCTTTGTTCCATTATCGTTAAAATGTATTTTTTTTCTTCAAACAAGAAAAGGTCATAAGTACATGGATTTCCCATCCGTACAATCATTTTCTATGTTCAGTTGACTATGAAAATTAGGTAAAATCTTTAATTTGGCAGTAATTAAGAAGATCATATCAAGAGGAACACATGTGTACTAAGTTTCAAGTTGATTGGATTTCAACTTCATCAAAAACTACCTCGACCATAAACTTTATAACCAGAAGCAGGACGGACGGACAGACTAGAAAACATATTGCCCATAAATGGAGCATAAAAATAGTAAGACTTGTTACATACCTGCCAACTTTTGAAAGTTCCCATATGGGTTTTTACTGCACAACAATTTTAAAGGTTACAATTTTTAGCGACGTATTTTGCAAGATCTGGATTGTCTAGAAAAAGTGTCATATTTGTATGATGAACTTACATGCCTTTTCCTTAAGTCTGTTTGCATGATTCTAGTTATATATTAAATCGGTAGAAAAAATATACATGAAGCTAGCAGACCAGGGTTTATTTTCCAGATTAAGAATATTAGATGCTTGTTGAAATTTCCAATTTTGAATTATGCACAAAGATGGACCTTTAACAGGTTGGGAACAACACTCCAAATGAGGGTAACCTAACAGGAAGATCATCACAACCCACTGTAAAAAAAGAACACAAAATAGAATTTTTCAATAAAATGCTGAAAATAGGCTTTAAAGTATTAAAATGCATTGCAAAAAACAAATATTTCATTAAATAAATTTAAGTAGAATATTCCTATGATATTCCTTTTCAAATTGGATACAAATTTTATTGAGTCCACTGCAGACACTTTGTAGTCAAAGTGTTTCAACTGAGGTACTACACAGGCGTCAAAAGGCGTCATTATGGAGTAAAGGGGGTGGCGTCAAAAAGCGTCATTATGGAGGAAAGGGTTAAGTACTGAATGGTCAAAACATCATGTTTTTTTATCGACATAAATTTTGTCATAAATGTAACCAAATGATGTAGAAATTGTGTTTTTTCTTCAAATTTCCATGAAATTGTAATGTTTATAGTTCCATTATTGCCTCTCTATTTGAATAAAATAAAATAATAAGAAGAATCTGTTTCTTGTTTTGTTTTGTTTTTGACAAATGATTGTTCACTGCTAGCAAATGAATCATTATATTTATATATCTTATCTGTATATATTTTTGTTCATGTCTTCATCTCCTTATCATTTGTAAATGTATAGACAAATAAGAAAGAAATAAGCTCCACATGTATATTTGCAACATCGTAAATTAATTAAAAAAACAAAATTATGATATAAACTTCAATTTAATCCTTGAAAGGAGGTCTAGATTGCTAAAATAATTTATAAATTTTAATTTTTTTATTTGTCCAAAATCATTTAAATTCATTTAATCAACATCCTTTTATGATTATTTTATTAAATATTAATCATTTATAGTCTTTTTACAATTTACATTTTTAAAAGCAAAATAACTGAAAGCAGGATAAAACAAAGGGAAGTAACAAAAAAGTATTTCAATATTCCCAATACACATCGTTTTGATAACACAACGGCAGTTAGCCGGAGGTAAACATCGTTGATTACCAGTATGTTTGACACCCAAGCTGTCAAGTGAAGCCATATAATTATACATCTTCTTTGATGTTCAGGTAAAATTTAACACAGGTGTCAATTACACCCGTACAGTAGTAAGAAATGATCAAATATGGCGTCTGAAAAATTTCATACACGGGAGTTTTTTCTCCTAAACGGGAGGTTCACATGTATGTTACGAAGGGCATCTAATTCACATGACAAAGGAAAACCATGAATAAAGACAACACTTTATATATCCTTTTTATTTATATAAAAACAAAATCTTTTTGTCTGCAGAATGGCAAATTCGTAACTTCAAGGGCGAACTTGTAAACAGGGCGAGTTGTCCCGATACCAGATTCACGCATGCGTAATACAAATATCTACAGTTAAAACATCCTGTTACAAGTAAACAAATAACGTTCATGTGGATGAGATGAAATCTAATAATTTACATAAATAAAAGGGTCATATTTACGATAGTGATTGTTTTACAATCATAATTTACAAATTAAATGATTCAGATGCCTAATCATGTGTAAAAATCGGTGTCAGGAATCTAAGTTGTTTTGAAATTGTAATACACGAAATGAATGCGGCATACGGAGACTCAATGCAAATGGTCAGCCCCTTAAGTCTTCAGAAGACTTGACGTCTTCTTCCACTAATAAGTATTAAAATGTATTCCTCTTAATCAAGTAAATAAGTAAAATCTGATATAGTTGATAAAAACTAAACACATCCATTAGACAAGGCTCATTTTGTGGATCGGAAAACAAGGTAACGTTTTCGTGGTCAAGCTTTGTTTGATGTAAGAAAAGGTTGTAAGATATACATGTCTGTCTGACAGAGTTCATCTGACCATGAACTGAAAGGTGTAGTTGATGGGTCAATGTTATGTCTGTAGATACTATAGTTTTCTTGTTTAGGTCTGTTTTTCAGATTTTATCAGCAACAGGTTAACTTTATATTGTAATTTTAATTAAGGCATACATGTCTGTCTGACCTTAACCTCATGTACATGGATCAGAATACAATATGGCGAGACAAATTTCAATATTGAAAAACCTTGGCAAGCGTTGCACTTAAAATTTATCTGTCTGGTGTGGAGAAATTTCACACTGGATGCAGTTGTAGAATCTATACTTTCTAAGAAATGTTTTGATGACATATCAATGATACTTCACTACTATTACCCTACAACAGTTTTACAAAATACTTTTACTTAAATTCCCCCATGTATGTGTATAAATTGTTACATAATTGTACTGTTTTATTTTGTAGAACCAAATGAGTGGTTACTTATTAAGAAAATTTAAGAACAGTAATGGATGGCAGAAATTGTGGGTTGTCTTCACTAATTTCTGTTTATTTTTCTACAAAACATATCAGGTAGGTGTAGAAGGATGCATGTCACAATAATTTAAGATGCAGAAATCCTTTTAAAAAATGGTACAGTTTTCTTTCACAAAAATTAAATTTTCAAATGACTTGACAGATGGCTTGAAAAATAGCAAAAGAAAGAGGATTATGAAAAATTTGCTAATAAAAGAATAAAGGCAATTTTAAAAGCATCTTATCCAAAAACAAAATCAAATTACAAAGAAAATCAATGAAAAAGACATTTTAAGAGTTTTGCTGGCCTTGGGTACATGAATAAAACATGGATGTGATATTTCTTGTTTTATTGTGAAAATGTTAATTGAATGTCATAAAATTTCCTCCTTTAATTATAGATATGGAAACGATGCTAATAATAATACAGACAAGCATTTGAATAAACTAATGGATAGCAGAGTTTTGGAATGCATGCAAAATCCTGTAAATTTCCTATGTCACTATGCTCATGTCAGAACACAACAGTAAATATGGATTGTAAACCGTTGTACTCATTTATAAAAACAAACTATAGATTGGTGTATAATAGTAATTTGAATGATATGTAGATCATATTAACATATTAAACTTTTTACAGGATGATTTCCCATTGGCAAGCCTGCCATTACTAGGTTATGCAGTTAATACACCTGATGATGAAGATGGAATTCATAAAGATCATGTATTCAAATTACAATTCAAAAATCATGTATATTTCTTCAGGGCAGAGAGTGAATACACATTTGAAAGGTAAGAACATTTGTAGAAATAATAAGAAGAGTTTTAGATAATCCGATGAATGGTTTAACTGGTTGATTGAATGATTGTCCAGTAGGAAATACATCAATAATGAAATCAAATCTGATAAATTGTTTCTTGAAAGTAGGTCAACTAAACATGAAAGGCAGAAATTTAAACTGCTGCTGAAAAAAGAATGTTTAGTTTGTTGATTAGGGGCTAAAATTTTGCCTTGTTACACTGGAACCTTTAGTAATTGAGAGCATGGTTCTTTCATGGGGCATCAGATTTAACATCATTGCAGCATGTATTATTCATTCTGTATGGATTCCACTTTAGCATGAATCCTACTGCCAAACAAGAGAAGTTTGGTTACCATAATTATAAACATTAGTTTATATGTGAACGCTTCAAAGTTTGACAGATATTTGAATTCTGAAATTCATGTTTATGATAAAAATCAGTGTTGGCACCTTGTATTGGTTATTGGGCATAAAATTACGTGATGAAGTTTTCCTATGCACAAAATACAGACAAAACTCATTTTAATTTCAGGGTTAATAGTATTTTCATGAAGTTTTATATTTACAGGATGTTAAACTAAAGTTATGGTGGAAATTTTTATGTGCAGTTTTTTTTTCATATTTTTTGGAATTTACCTTCAAGTTTGTCTTACATGCCTCAACTTTTTAATCTAAATGAGCTGTAAAAATCACTAAAATTCAGATATTGAAAACAGCAGAGATTTAACCTCCTCGTCTAATGCTGAAACGCACCCCAAAAAAGAACCTGATACTCTGTGCTTTGTCTAGAATTACAATAACCTTAATGCATTTGTAAGCTGTCATGAAACAATTATTTTCTTTTTTAGATGGATGGAAGTGATCAATAGTGCCACTAACAGTGCTAGAAGAATAAGACTATTTAGTAGACTTGACAGTCAGCATGCTTCATAGGGATTGCTCAATATGTAGGACAAGGTTGTATTATGTTGTTGAAGAACTGGTCAAATTTACATAATGGACAACCAGGCTACAGTTAGGGATCTTAAGACTTATATTGATGGCAGATGTGATGTATTTGGGATAGTTGAACAACTTTTTAGTATTTTTTTATTTGAAGACATTTGGAAATATTGATATCAAGTGTGGTACTTAAGCGTTTTAAATAGTAACATTTGTTTTAATACTGTCAACCTTTTCAGCACTCTGTATAAGTGAGAGTTAGATGATAATGATGTCTAAAACATTAAATACTCTTTAAGATAAGGCTTATGTTGTTTCAGCTGAAAACTATGTAGTGAAACCTCCTTTTTTAAAACAACTCTGTTATATGTTTAATTCCTATTATTGAAATAAGAAATTGAACTATCACAAATTCTAACAAACCATTCTTTTAAAATAATTTATAGTCATTTATAAACTGCCTTTCTATTCCCAACTTTTAAAATGTGAAAAAAAGCATATTTTTAATCTTCATATGCTTGCATTATAACATGACTTAAAACTTATTTTGGATGGCAAAGTAAAAAATATCTGTTTTACAAATAATTTGTTCAGAAATAACTCTCCTTACATTGAATAGAAACTGTTGGAAGCACTGGAAATTGCTGAACCTTATACAGTATGTAACTTGAGTTTTACATTTACAAATAGTACCTTTTATTTAGGCCTGACCACAGTATGAGATAGTCATTAACACATAAGCCAGTAATTCACATAGAAGTGCCTTAGATTGACTAGTATTATGAATCCATTTTTAATTGATTTTTTTGAAATTTTTATTCATCAAGCATTTATAGCTATTGCAGTTTTTGCAGCTTTGTTTTTTTTTTTGCTATCTTCATTTTTCGAATTTTTATATTTTTCGTGAAGATCATTTGAAAGCTGCTGCTATGAAAATTATTTTGTTCATCGAAACTCAGTGTTTTTCAGGGAGGAAATATTGAAGTTCCTAGTCATCAGTATGAACGGTTTGCTGAAATTTTGCTTGCATGCATAATATTGTAAAACTCAAAAAATTATTGAGCACTGTTTACTGTTATAAAGAAGTTTGAGATTGTTTTAGTGTTGTGGTTGCGTTAAATCATTTAATATTTTAAAATGCAAAGAACAAAATTTGCTTTAATGAATACTGAACCTCTAGATTATTGTTCAATTCATTCTCACAGAATTTTATCCAAACTTGACTGTAGGTTGTAAAAGGGAGATAACAAATTCAAGGTCATTAAATGTACTTGAAAAAAATATGTTCAATGAGATGCATTTATTGTTTTACGAATATGAATATAATCATAGTTCTTCATACAATATTCCTAAACTTTTGATAATTGAAATTTCACTCATTCTTTACTACTAGCATAGAAAACAAACTGTTCACTAAAATGGAATATTGCTTTTGTTCCTTTTAAATGTTTTATGCCAACTATTTGGCTTTTAAATTTTGATGGTTTTTTTATTATATCTATATGTCTTTGCATAACTATACATCATTTAGCATAGAAAGAATATATCTTAAACAAAACAGTACATTTCAATGTTGAAAAGGCAATCTTCATTTCTTTTCTGTACAAATTTATCCTCCTTGTTGTCTTTTCTGTACATGTCACTGATTATGTCTCATTCTACATGGGGAATAGAAGGATATATGTATAAGTTTATTTCATTCTTTTATGAGTAGTAATCCAACGAGACATGGCAAAAGAGATATTTGATAGATTTCAAAACATCAAATTAAAAATTCAGTTATCTTTTTGAAAAATATAAAATTTGACAGATTTAACAGTTTATGGTTGATAACATTTGTTTTGATTGGTTAATGAACATTGTTCTTCAGATACACCTTTATGTCAGTTTCTTTTGATGTGCTACTGAAATTGAATTTTACAAACACAATACATGTATTATACTGGTAGACTAAGATGTTATTTATTCAATTTAAATATGGTTCAACTTCAGCAAATTTTGATAGTTGTAAAGGAAAAACCTCATTTAAAAATGTTATGAAAAGTTACAGATAAACTTGCCTTATTATAATATAATTGATGTATGTGGGTTTTTTTAGTTTTTGGTATTTTGTCGATGTATCTTGTGTTCAGATGTGACATACACATATTAAATATAAATAACATATAAATCCATGAAATGCAATATTGGTGGCATACAAAAATATGAGATGACACTGAATCATTTATTATCAAAGTTCAAAAATCCTTGTTGTGATTGTATGTATGATTTTCTATTCAATTTCCAATTCTTAAATAAATTTCTGTGTGTAGTGGGAATGCTTATCTGTGTACTGGAAAGACTTGTTAATATACAATTTCATCTGTTACTTTCTTTCTTGAAGACTTAATTATGTGTGCTTAGTTTCTTTAAATATTTTGCCTCATTATGAATATTTTCTTCTTACATTTATTACAAAAACTTCGAGAATTTCTGAAATATTTTTAGAATTATTACCTTCCTAGTACAGTACTGCTGTAAAAGACAATAATTTTCCCAAAATATACAATTAAAACACAGCTTGTGTAGCACACTATGTTTTATTCCATTCATTTTATGTACAGTGTAAAGAATATATCTTCATATACAGACATAGATTTTATATTGTTATAATTTACACAAGTATAATATTTATTATGGAAATAATGTTAAACACAGCTTTATCCTATTGGAGAATTTTTTATTTTTTATTTAGAAATTGTATATTAGAAATATGGTTGCATGGCAACATCATATTTATTTGTCTTTTTTTCTTTTTTATGTTTTAGGGATTTAAAGCATTTTTGTTGATAAACAATTAAGGCTTGTTTTATAGTTTTAGGGCATTCATATTTATTTAAAAAAAACATGTCTTTTAAATATTAAACATCATTCTGAAATGTTTTGTTAAAAGGATTCTGTAGTTTAATACAAGAAATAAGTGTAAGTTTGTTGGATCTATGAAGAACTGCATGTTGTTTAGTGATTGAAGTTTTCGTTGCTTTCATTCCAACACTAAAAAAAGAGATGATTATTATAAACATTGTAAAAATACTACATCACTGACAGGAGTTATTGCCCCTGGTGAAGGGTCATTTTTATTTAGTGATTAATTTCACAGAGTTACAAGATGTAGAACAATTGATGCAATGTGTTTTTGCTTGTTTAGAAAGAGGTCAATGACTAATTTACCTATATTAAATGATGTATTCATATAAATAAGTAATGCTCTGCATTTAAACATTAAAATATCAGTCTTTTTTGTACCACAATGATGTTGGTTTTTTAGCTCACCTGGCCCGAAGGGCCAAGTGAGCTTTTCTCATCACTTGGCGTCCGGCGTCCGGCGTCCGGCGTCCTGTCGTCGTTAACTTTTACAAAAATCTTCTCCTCTGAAACTACTGGGCCAAATCAAACCAAACTTGGCCACAATCATCATTGGGGTATCTAGTTTAAAAAATGTGTGGCTTGACCCGGTCAACCAACCAAGATGGCCGCCACGGCTAAAAATAGAACATAGGGGTAAAATGCAGTTTTTGGCTTATAACTCAAAAACCAAAGCATTTAGAGGAAATCTGACATGGGGTAAAAAGGTTTATCAGGTCAAGATCTATCTGCCCTGAAATTTTCAGATGAATCGGTCAACCCGTTGTTGGGTTGCTGCCCCTGAATTGGTAATTTTGAGGAAATTTTGCTGTTTTTGGTTATTATCTTGAATATTATTATAGATAGAGATAAACTGTAAACAGCAATAATGTTCAGCAAAGTTAGATTTACAAATAAGTCAACATGACCGAAATGGTCAGTTGACCCCTTTAGGAGTTATTGCCCTTTATAGTCAATTTTTAACCATTTTTCATAAATCAAAGTAATCTTTTACAAAAATCTTCTCCTCTGAAACTACTGGGCCAAATTAATCCAAACTTGGCCACAATCATCTTTGGGGTAACTAGTTTAAAAAATGTGTGGCATGACCCGGTCAACCAACCAAGATGGCCGCCACGGCTAAACATAGTACATAGGGGTAAAATGCAGTTTTTGGCTTATAACTCAAAAACCGAAGCATTTTGAGGAAATCTGACATAGATAAAAATGTTTATCAGGTCAAGATCTATCTGCCCTGAAATTTTCAGATGAATCGGTCAACCTGTTGTTGGGTTGCTGCCCCTGAATTGGTAATTTTGAGGAAATTTTGCTGTTTTTGGTTATTATCTTGAATATTATTATAGATAGAGATAAACTGTAAACATCAATAATGTTCAGCAAAGTTAGATTTACAAATAAGTCAACATGACCGAAATGGTCAGTTGACCCCTTTAGGAGTTATTGCCCTTTATAGTCAACTTTTAACCATTTTTCATAAATCTAAGTAATCTTTTACAAAAATCTTCTCCTCTGAAACTACTAGGCCAAATTAATCCAAACTTGGCCACAATCATCTTTGGGGTATCTAGTTTGAAAAATGTGTCCGATGACCTGGCCATTCAACCAAGATGGCCGCCACGGCTAAAAATAGAACAGGGGTAAAATGTAGATTTTGGCTTATAACTCTGAAACCAAAGCATTTAGAGCAAATCTGACCAGAAGTTAAAATGTTAATCAAGTCAATATCTATCTGCCCTGAAATTTTTAGATGAATTGGACAATCGGTTGTTGGGTTGCTGCCCTCCAATTGGTAATTTTTAAAGAAATTTTGCCGTTTTTGGTAATTATCTTGAATATTATTATAGATAGAGATAAACTGTAAACAGCAATAATGTTCAGCAAAGTAAGATCTACAAATAAGTCAACATGACCTAAATGGTCAATTGACCCCTTAAGGAGTTATTGCCCTTTATAGTCAATTTTTAACAATTTTCATTAATTCGGTAAATTTATGTAAATTTTTACCAAATATTTTTCTCTGTTACTAATGGGCAAGGTTCATTATAGATATAATTGTAAGAAGCAAGAACGTTCAGTAAAGTAAGAACTTCAAACACATCGCCATCACCAAAATACAATTTTGTCATGAATCCATTTGTGTCCTTTGTTTAATATGCACATAGACCAAGGTGAGCGACACAGGCTCTTTAGAGCCTCTAGTTTAATTATTGTGAATGTTTTTAAAATAATACATGATTTTTATGCTATTCCTGAATTTCGTACTTCTAGAATAGAATTTAACATATCAATATTATTCAAGTCGGCAGATTAATAACAAGGAAATTTTTATTACCTCAGTGTATATACGGTATACATTTAGGGCACTTTTTATATGACTTTTGTTCAGTTTATGCTCTTTTGTACCAAGTATCAAGATGTTTTTGAAGGAGTAATACTTAACAGTACTTTTTTTCAATTTGACAATGACTGAAATTTTCAACAGGTAGGATTTTTTAAATCTGTAATACATCTTGTAGAAAAAAAGCTTATTGCAAAAATTTGTTTAAAAAAAAAATTGTGGCATTTAGCTTTCATCAGATCTGTTTCTAAGCTGAGTTGGAATTCGTTGATTGGATAAACGTTATTATATGAATTGATTTTGTACTTACTAGTTTCAAGATTACAATAAATGCTTGAATATATTTTGTCAACTCATTTAAACAAAACTGTTTACACGGATATCTTTTGGTTGTATGTAAAGCATTCATAAGAAATTTGTTAGGATATCTTCTGGTTGTATGTAAAGTAACTTCTATCTGTGGTAACTCCCAATTTGTTCACTGTCACTAAAATCTCTTATAAATATAAAAATTATATGTCTGTATCTATAATAGGAGATTTATTTTGATTTGGTGCTTACTAATGTATATAGGAGTCATTACATTGTACATTTATCATGAGAATAAAACATCGTCAGATCTGTGTATGTGTTAAGTGTATGATAAAACAAGGTGTTGGATTGTTCAGGAGAACGATACTGTACACTGTAGATCAATAGAATATACATTTAAAAATATATACAACACATTAACAATGATATTAAACAATAGGAAATTAGAATATCCTACATCAGCATGAGCAGCCAAGTGTAAAATGGGGAATGCTTTGATCAATTCAACTTCAACTTTATATCTTTCTTTGGATTTGAATATTGAACAATAGTTTAACTCTTGGATTAGTATTTTTTTACATAAATAATAAGACATAATCGATTTGATATCTAGATAAATATAAAAATAAGGAGATGTGGTATAATTGCCATGAAGTGGATGTAAGCAATTATAGGCATCCATACAGCCTTCTACAGTACAATGAGAAATACACACACCGTATTGTCCGTTATTAAAGCTAACGACTTAATTTAAACAAAGTAATTTACAAAAAAAACAAATATGATGGCCACTGAGCTACAGGCTCCTGATTTGGGTCATTCTCATGAAGAATGTTGGGGATAAACATGTTTTGAATGCTCAACCCTCCCTTATCCTAATATTACAGCACAACATAAGAACAAACTGTAACAAGAGTGCACATACTGAAATGTCTTGCCTCTTTTACTTATCATTGAACTCATGCTGAAAATTTGTAACATAAAGGTTTTAGAAGTATCACATAAACTTTAATATCATTTGACAAATGAACAATGAAAATGATTTCAAGGTTATATGAACTCTGAAAGACAGTCATATACACCTTACAATCATTCTATACACCAAATATAGTTGACTTATTGCTTATAACATCTGAGATACATACTTGACCACATAACTTTAACCTTTGAATACAGATCGATGAAATAAGGATGAGGTCAAGTGAACCCTACCTGCCTGACGGGTACATTTTGCAAGGAACCTATATACCAAATACAGTTATCTAATTACATAATAAGCAGGTATTTTACATTACAAAAAAAAATGTAATCAAGCAGCCACTAAACCATGATAATGAGGTCAAGAACAATAAACATGTGACGGACAGAAATGTTTGTAATATAAGGTACTAGTATCTGTTTACAAAGTATGAAGCATCCAGGTCTTCTACCTTTAGAAATATAAACTTATCACAGAGATATGTCTTGCCTTTTTGTAATTTTAATATTGTACATGTTGAAATTAAAATAGTAATATTTTAACATCTTACATAAGTTATGCAAATATTCAAAGTCAATGCACCATGACTGAGGAACAAGGCTAAACAATATTCATGTAAATGAGATGTGTCAATGTTAATACATTACAAGTCCATACTGCATACCATTGGCTTATTATAAGTTGTTCCCTTTAAACATACATAAACAGTAACATTAACTGGTTAACTATGTAAAAGTTTCAGTCAATGAGCAATAAACAGGGGGAGGGCTATATAATCTCCATGGAAGCAATGCTTGCAAATGCCAATAAATTTGCATACTACACATCATTGACCTTACATTAGCAGTTTATCTTAAACTGATCTAATTACAAACAAATACATGTAAACTAAGCAAAGTTTACAAGTCAATAGACAATGACTGAGAGGGGGCAGGGTGAAATAGTCTCCATGGAAATGAGATGTGCTAATGCTTATACAACTGAACGTCAATTAACATTGGCCTACCACTAATGGTTCCCCATAAGCTGACCTAATCACAAACTAATACATGTAAAATAAGCAATTGTTTCAAAGTCAAGAGACTATGACTGAGGGGGAAGGGCTAAATAATCTCCTTGAAAATGAGATGTGCCAATGCTTATACTACTGCATACCAAATATCATTGACCTACCACTAGTGGTTTTCCATAATTAAACTGACCTAATCACAAACTGATACATATAAAACAAGCAAATGTTTCAAAGTTAATAGACCATGATCGAGGGGCAGCCGGAAGTGCCAAATTATCTCCATGGAAATGAGATGTGCCAATGTGTATACAACTGCATATAAAATATGACTGACTAGTGGTTCTCTATAAACTGACCTAATAACAAACTGATACATGTAAAACAAGCAAATGCTTCAAAGTTAATTGACAATGACTGAGGGGGCAGGGCCAAATAATCTCCATGGAAATGAGATGTACCAATGCTTATACATCTGCATACTAAATATGACTGACCTATAAAGCTACCACTTAACATGCATTCACTGGTATTTCTTAAAAAACACATCCTTCCAAAAATTCATTTCTTAATGTGTAAATTGAATCGCAGTATTTCAATTGATATTGACGTTGTAATTCATAGTTTGATGCAAAAAATTTAAATTGTGAAGGTAGGCCAATTTATTTTACTGTCATGTCATTTTTGGCTAACAAAAAACTATTCATTTCTATACTTGAAAGTTGAAAAACTCAACCTAAAAAAAAATATCTGTATTTTGAAATAATGTATAATTAAATTCATGTAGATAAAGAAGTAATTCAACACTTGACATATTGTCTATTGTTGTAGTCTCTGAACTGATTTCTTTATGTGTTGTTTTTTCTTGTGGTGTTGTTTTTTTTGTCTCATTTAATTATACCCCACATCTCTTTCAGTTCATTCTTCAGTAACAGAGAGTGAGCTGTGAGTCATATTGAAACATGATGATATACAAATAAAGCCTTTTATATAGTTAACTCAAGCAAAGCCATGCTTCTTTTTAGGAATGAAAATGATTTCTATGAAGTAATAATCCTGAGACAAATTCAGGCTTCACAAATAACTTTCAGGAATCAGCTTTGAAACAAATTAAAAATAGCAAAAAAAGATAAAAAAATAATTTTAATATATAAATTCTATCACATTGTATTTCTAAAATCCGACCCTGAGTGTCATCATAAGTGTATATTAACGAGTCTTTGGTCTGTATGCCTTCAGTTTCAAGAATGAAGAGAAGCCAAATATAAAAGTCTGTATGGTCCACTTTATAGTTGCACTTGTACTTAGTTTTCTTTCCCTAAAAACAATTAACATGATTATCATCACAAACTGCATTTAAAACCATTCTATGACTATGTACAAAATGATGTAAAAAGAAAGAGAAGAAAGAGTTTTCATTATATTTTCAATTAATGAAGATTTTAAAAATGTATAAAAGAACAAAATAAGGAGGTTTTTTTAACAGTGCCAGTTTTTTATAAAAATTTAGGCAAAATTGAGGAATTTAGTAATTTAAAAAAATATAATCCAGCTTCATTATAAAGCAGTTCAGAGGCATTACATAGGCCATAAATTAACCAATATGTATATAAACGATCAGTATATTTCATATCGGGCAAGAATGCAAACCCTGATCCAGAAAGTTATTTTGCTTAAGTCTTCAATATAAGGTTTCAGTACCTTTTGGTTACACAACAGTTTTGATTGTAAGTTGCTGTCATGTTTTCCTTTTTATATCAAGTGACAGATTGAGTTTGAGTTTCTTCAGACTGAGATTTTTTGCAAAAGTTGTGGCCCTTCAACATTGAAAATTTTTAGTAAATATGAGTTTTTCAATCTTTTTCTGTAATACCTGTATCAATGGATTAGATATTTTGTTATATCATAAGAAGTTACAAATCAAGTTCAGGTTTCAATTTTGTTGAGAAACTTTTTCAGACATAGCACTAAAACAATTGCTTTCAAATATCATATTTTAGATACATACTCATCAAAGGTGTCACATGCTGGAGACATTTATTTAATACACAGCTTTTTCAAGGGTTATCTTCCTTATCTGATTAAGACTGCATTTTGAACTAGAGGCTCTAAAGAGCCTGTGTCGCTCACCTTGGTCTATGTGCATATTAAACAAAGGAGTCACAAATGGATTCATGACAAAATTGTATTTTGGTGATGGTGATGTGTTTGAAGTTCTTACTTTACTGAACATTCTTGCTTCTTACAATTATATCTATAATGAACTTTGCCCATTAGTAACAGAGAAAAATATTTGGTAAAAATTTACATAAATTTACCAAATTAATGAAAATTGTTAAAAATTGACTATAAAGGGCAATAACTCCTTAAGGGGTCAATTGACCATTTAGGTCATGTGGACTTATTTGTAGATCTTACTTTGATGAACATTATCGCTGTTTACAGTTTATCGCTATCTATAATAGTATTCAAGATAATAACCAAAAACAGCAAAATTTCTTTAAAAATTACCAATTGGAGGGCAGCAACCCAACAACCGGTTGTCCAATTCATTTGAATATTTCAGGGCAGATATATATTGACTTGATTAACAATTTAACTCCTTGTCAGATTTCCTCTAAATGATTTGGTTTCAGAGTTATAAGCAAAAAACTACATTTTACCCCTGTTCTATTTTTAGCCGTGGTGGCCATCTTGGTTGGATGGCCAGGTCATGGGACACATTTTTCAAACAAGGTACCTCAAAGATAATTGTGGTCAAGTTTGAATTAATTTGGCCTAGTAGTTTCAGAGGAGAAGATTTTTGTAAAAGATAACTAAGATTTACGAAAAATGGTTAAAAATTGACTATAAAGGGCAATAACTCCTAAAGGGGTCAACTGACCATTTCGGTCATGTTGACTTATTTGTAAATCTAACTTTGCTGAACATTATTGCTGTTTACAGTTTATCTCTATCTATAATAATATTCAAGATAATAACCAAAAACGGCAAAATTTCCTCAAAATTACCAATTCAGGGGCAGAAACCCAACAACAGGTTGACCGATTCATCTGAAAATTTCAGGGCAGATAGATCTTGACCTGATAAACATTTTTACCCCACATCAGATTTCCTCTAAATGCTTTGGTTTTTGAGTTATAAGCCAAAAACTGCATTTTACCCCTATGTTCTATTTTTAGCCTTGGCGGCCATCTTGGTTGGTTGACCGGGTCACACCACACATTTTTTAAACTAGATACCCCAAAGATGATTGTGGCCAAGTTTGGATTAATTTGGCCCAGTAGTTTCAGAGGAGAAGATTTTTGTAAAAGATTACTTAGATTTATGAAAAATGGTTAAAAATTGACTATAAAGGGCAATAACTCCTAAAGGGGTCAACTGACCATTTCGGTCATGTTGACTTATTTGTAAATCTAACTTTGCCGAACATTATTGCTGTTTACAGTTTATCTCTATCTATAATAATATTCAAGATAATAACCAAAAACAGCAAAATTTCCTCAAAATGACCAATTAAGGGGCAGGAACCCAACAACGGGTTGACCGATTCATCTGAAAATTTTAGGGCAGATAGATCTTGACCTGATAAACATATTTACCCCATGTCAGATTTCCTCTAAATGCTTTGGTTTTTGAGTTATAAGCCAAAAACTGCATTTTACCCCTATGTTCTATTTTTAGCCGTGGCGGCCATCTTGGTTGGTTGACCGGGTCACGCCACACATTTTTTAAACTAGATACCCCAATGATGATTGTGGCCAAGTTTGGTTCAATTTGGCCCAGTAGTTTCAGAGGAGAAGATTTTTGTAAAAGTTAACGACGACGGACGACAGACGACGGACGACGACGACGACGGACGCCGGACGCAAAGTGATGGGAAAAGCTCACTTGGGTGAGCTAAAAAATGCAAAAATTCTTCTAGTAAATGTAACCAAATATCCTTGTAAGACATAAATTTAGACCAACAGCTAAAAGCTTTAAAGTGCTAACAAAAATAATCTAAAAATGTTGTTTTGGGGCATTTTTTAATTTGAAACAGAGGTTATATGGCATTGAAAATTAAAAGTTTTAGAGTGCCTTCTGATCAAATTTTAATGTATCTTTCAACACAGGGCATTTTCAATTTTATTTTTCAATGTAAACTAATTAAACTAGAGGCTCTAAAGAGCCTGTGTCGCCCACCTTGGTCTATGTGCATATTAAACAAAGGACACAAATGGATTCATGACAAAATTGTATTTTGGTGATGGTGATGTGTTTGAAGTTCTTACTTTACTGAACGATTTTGCTTCTTACAATTATATCTATAATGAACTTTGCCCATTAGTAACAGAGAACTATATTTGGTAAAAATTTACATATATTTACCAAATTAATGAAAATTGTTAAAAATTGACTATAAAGGGCAATAACTCCTTAAGGGGTCAATTGACCATTTAGGTCATGTTGACTTATTTGTAGATCTTACTTTGCTGAACATTATTGCTGTTTACAGTTTATCGCTATCTATAATAGTATTCAAGATAACCAAAAACGGCAAAATTTCTTTAAAAATTACCAATTGGAGGGCAGCAACCCAACAACCAGTTGTCCAATTCATCTGAAAAATTCAGGGCAGATAGATATTGACTTGATTAACAATTTAACTTCTTGTCAGATTTGCTCTAGATGCTTTGAATTCATAGTTATAAGCCAAAAACTGCATTTTACCCCTATGTTCTATTTTTAGCCGTGGCGGCCATCTTGGTTGAATGGCCAGGTCATCGGACACATTTTTCAAACTAGATACCCTAAAGATGATTGTGGCCTAGTAGTTTCAGTGGAGATTTTGTAAAAGATTACTTAGATTTATGAAAAATGGTTAAAGATTGACTATAAAGGGCAATAACTCCTAAAGGGGTCAACTGACCATTTTGGTCATGTTGACTTATTTGTAGATCTTACTTTGCTGAACATTATTGCTGTTTACAATTTATCTCTATCTATAATAATATTCAAGATAATAACCAAAAACAGCAAAATTTCCTCAAAATTACCAATTCAGGGGCAGCAACCCAACAACCGATTGACCGATTCATCTGAAAATTTCAGGGCAGATAGATCTTGACCTGATAAACATTTTTATCCCATGTCAGATTTCCTCAAAATGCTTTGGTTTTTGAGTTATAAGCCAAAAACTGCATTTTACCCCTATGTTCTATTTTTAGCGGTGGCGGCCATCTTGGTTGGTTGACCAGGTCACGCCACACATTTTTTAAACTAGATACCCCAAAGATGATTGTGGCCAAGTTTGGATTAATTTGGCCCAGTAGTTTCAGAGGAGAAGATTTTTGTAAAAGATTAATTTAATTTATGAAAAATGGTTAAAATTGACTATAAAGGGCAATAACTCCTAAACTGGTCAACTGACCATTTTGGTCATGTTGACTTATTTGTAGATCTTACTTTGCTGAACATTATTGCTGTTTACAGTTTATCTCTATCTATAATAATATTCAAGATAATAACCAAAAACAGCAAAATTTCCTCAAAATTACCAATTCAGGGGCAGCAACCCAACAACCGATTGACTGATTCATCTGAAAATTTCAGGGCAGATAGATCTTGACCTGATAAACATTTTTATCCCGTCAGATTTCCTCAAAATGCTTTGGTTTTTGAGTTATAAGCCAAAAACTGCATTTTACCCCTTTGTTCTATTTTTAGCCGTGGCGGCCATCTTGGTTGGTTGACCAGGTCACGCCACACATTTTTTAAACTAGATACCCCAAAGATGATTGTGGCCAAGTTTGGATTAATTTGGCCCAGTAGTTTCAGAGGAGAAGATTTTTGTAAAAGATTACTTTAATTAACGAAAAATGGTTAAAAATTGACTATAAAAGGCAATAACTCCTAAACGGGTCAACTGACCATTTTGGTCATGTTGACTTATTTGTAGATCTTACTTTGCTGAACATTATTGCTGTTTACAGTTTATCTCTATCTATAATAATATTCAAGATAATAACCAAAAACAGCAAAATTTCCTCAAAATTACCAATTCAGGGGCAGCAACCCAACAACCAATTGACTAATTCATCTGAAAATTTCAGGGCAGATAGATCTTGACCTGATAAACATTTTTATCCCATGTCAGATTTGCTCTAAATGCTTTGGTTTTTGAGTTATAAGCCAAAAACTGCATTTTACCCCTATGTTCTATTTTTAGCCCTGGCGGCCATCTTGGTTGGTTGACCGGGTCACGCCACACATTTTTTAAACTAGATACCCCAATGATGATTGTGGCCAAGTTTGGTTTGATTTGGCCCAGTAGTTTCAGAGGAGAAGATTTTTGTAAAAGTTAACGACGACGGACGACGGACGACGACGGACGACGGACGACGACGGACGACGGACGACGGACGACGGACGCCAAGTGATGAGAAAAGCTCACTTGGCCCTTCAGGCCAGGTGAGCTAAAAATGGTGAACCAACACCTGAAGTGGTTTTCGTGCGGTTGGGTAATAGCGGGTGGATAAGACTGCATTTGTTAAATGTTGAAATTAGTAATCAAAACTGGTTTCTCTATGCAAATATCGGTTCGTCAGTATGATATAATGATTCCACATATCTCCAGTAATCCAATATGGTATGAACAGGGTAAGTAAGTTTTATATGGGAACTAAAGTATCTAGTTTAATATTGTAATCTTATTTGAAAATACCATGACCATATACTCATTCAATAGTGAACAAACTATTCAACATCTAAGACAATTTAAAACTTCGGAAAAATCTTATTATTGTGCAAAGTTACATTCAGCAATTAAAATAGATAAAACCAATGATAAAAAAGAAATAATTTCTCGATCCCACTTTATATTTAATTATCCAATCTTATATTTAAATGTTAATACTGTTCAATTTATAAACGGAATATAAAGGTTGATACATATGATATATTTTCTTTTCAGTTTAATGGTCCAAGGACACAGTTATCGCCCTTTGGTTTTCGTTGTCTATGAATATAGTCCCTAGTGTGAACAGTGTATAACTTGCATTTTTTTTTTAAACACTTTCTAAATTTATTTCTTGATGCATGAAATATTAAGTAAAGGGATGAAATTACATGTTGAAAAAAATTTGGGTGCTGAATCTTTATGTTAAGTAGTGATTTGGTCCAGTTAAAAAAGGTAAAAAATTAGTACATCTGAAGCTGTCAAACTGACTTTTAGACCCCCTTAACACAGAATTGTCAATATTTTGAGTTAGAGCTGGTAGAAATTTCTATAATTTTGATAATTTGTCCAATTAGTAGTACACTGTAAAAATCTTTTTGAGATAGAGCAGGTGCAATTGTTTTTAATTTGAATTTATTGTCTAAAAGAAATGCACTACGAAATAACTGTGTCCCTGGACCTAATAACAAGGACTTTTTCAAAAATTCCAGGAAAATAAAGTTTTTACACTCTGAACAGATTTCTAGTGAACAAGTGATGAGAACAATTATTACCTTGCTAGATGTACAGTATATACTGATTCAGCTGCATGTATCAACACTGTTGCCACAAATCTGTAAAGAATAAGTATTGTCATATTGTGAAGGAATTATCATTAAATCATCAGTATGATGTAGTCAACAACATTATATTATATGAATTTCAAGCTGAAATTTTTTGAAATATATATATATGCATGTATGTGCTTTTTATGTGTAGGTTTGATTATTTGCTACTTTTTTAATTCAACTAAATAATATTCAAGACACTATATTTTAAGTTTCTTTTAACTGAAAAATGTATTGAAAAAATAAAATTCTTGGTGCAATGTATATGGAATTTTTATTTTGTATCGAATAACCTGGAACATTTAAATCTAATATATGATTTATTAGATAAAAAAAATATCTTACAGACCACAAAAAATAGGGAAATGATTAACAAAGAATGTGACTTACAATCCAAATATTCCATTTGGATATGTCTCTCCCAGGTATGCTCCAAATCTTCCAACAGGCCCTAAGAAACTTGGAATTGATTTTGGGCTGAATGTAGATGCCTAAAATGAAAAGTAAAATATTTAGTTAGCCAATATCCACAATGGTGTTGTGTTTCTGTTAGAAAGCATTTTTGTTATAATGCAGAAAAACTACAGTAGGCAAATAAGATATAAAATGTCCTGACAGGAAAAATATCAAACAATTAAAAACAAAAAACAAAAAATGAAAAACAAATATGAATTCACAAATAAACGACAACCACTCAATTACAGGATCCTGACTTGGGACAGGAACAAACAGAATGCGGCAGTATTAAACGTGTTTGAAGTGGCCAACCCTCGATCTAACCTGGGACAATAGTGTAACAGTTCAACATAAGACCAAACTAAAAATTATTTGAAACAAGCTTACCTTTGAGTCATTTTGTTGTTCAGGATTTATAAATACTATGCCATGTCAGGTCTGTGTTTTTGTTATTTTCTGCTTTGTATGGACTGGTACATAGATAAAGCTGTTAGTTTTCTCGTTTGAATTGTTTTACATTTGCCTTTTATAGCTGAGTATGTGGTATGGGCTATGCTCATTGTTGAAGGCCGTACATTCACCTATAGTTGTTAATTTCTGTGTCATTAGGTCTCTTGTGGAGAGCTGTCTCATTGGCAATCATACCACATCTTCCTTTTTATATAGTTGAGTTAAGTTTTTTCAACTGAATTTTATACATGTTTTAGTTTGATTTTAGGTTGTGTTGTTTTGAAATAAATTAGGCTGTTAATTTTCAATTAAATATAGTTTCCTATTTTTCATTACTGGGCCTTTTTATAGCTGACTATATGGTATGAGTTTTTCTCATTGTTGAAGGCTGTACAGTTGCCTTTAATTGCTTCCATCCTCTTTATTTAAACTTTCAAATTGGTGGATAGTTAATGCATCAGCAATCATACCACATATCCAATTTGAATGCAGCGCAGCGATCAAGCATAAAAATGAGCGAGTGAGAGATTTAATTTTAATTAGATTGACCACATATACTTATTACCTTTAACAAAGTATTTTCCAAAGAGTTCCTTACAAGTTGTAAAATCAGTAAAATCAGTAAGTCCAAATAACCAAAAAATGTATAGTTTAAAATTTACTTGATACAGAAATAAAACTAGATTAGCAAGGTTTCTTTTTTAACTTAGAAAGCCAATACATAGTGGGAACTTTGTGGTGTTTATCAACAGCTTTCAATTCTGATTCAGTCATTGTAGAACATGTTCAGGGATCCAGCTTGGCTTAGCAAAATGAAAATACAATTTAATGGAGGTAACATTCATCAAAAAAGAAGCTGAAATACTAAAAGAATGTCTGTAAAAGAGAGGCTAAATATCTGACAAACATGTATATGTCTTGGCACAAGTATTTTGAAATTGAAAACAAAACATTGATGGGTCTATATTCCAAATGAACTTTCTATTTCTGAGTTAATACTTGGAAGTGCAGTTTAAAAATTATATTCATAATCAAGAAACAGAGTTGGAAGTTATCTATTTATTGACAGTAAGAGTTAGAAAATATCACATAAATATATTAAGGTGAACCGCTTTAAAGATTTAGATTACACTTGTAAATGGTAATGTAAAAAATTTAATTTTGTTTAAGAAATTATAAAAGGAGATATTTTTTAGGGCTTCATTGAAGTTATAAGTTCCTTAGTAATCAGTTATAGGGTAGGTAATGACTTTGCTAAAGTTAAATGTTAATTTTGCAACAGAAAAGATGCGTTTTTTGACTGATTTTTATTATTCAAACTGATTTAACTTGAAAACAAGTTCATGGACCCCTCTATTTTAAAATGACATTTGGTTTGTAACTATGAAGATTAATTGTACCAATTTTCATGAAAAAGTCAACAATTCATTTTTTTTTAATTTGATAAATATACAGCAAAAAAGACGTTTTTTCTAAATTCAAATATGAGTTATTTCTAAGAAAAAATGCAATGATTTATAGGATTTTTATAAATATAAAACAGAAAATAAAATTCATCTAACAGAAAACAGCTTGTGTTTATCTTTGAACAAAAAAAGTTATATATGTATTTCAGTCGAAAGGAAAAATATGTCCACACTCCACACTTTCGGAGCAAATATCTGAAATTTCAACCTCATTTTACTAGAAAAATTGCACATGAAGGTAAAATTTTTATTACACAATATTTGATTTTATCAGGTAAAAAATAGCCTATATCAAAATTTTCATCAAAATTTCATCATGCAATCAAAACTGTATCGTATGCCCTTTAGATCTCTTATTGAAGTCATTGATGAAAAAAATAAAATAGCTTTGCAAGATCTCATATTCACAATTATAACAATTTTTGGTATACCTGAAGAATAGGAAATTTTCAATCTTGTTGAGTTTTATACAATATTGCCATTGGAAATCAATGACCGCAGATTTTAGTCCGATGGCTGTTTAGCCAGACAACTTGGGCCTTGAAAACAGCTGTTGGACGTCAGAGTAATCTCAGACTTCACGGACACCTAAACTATTGACATCATACAATAACCTTTTTACTTTATTTTTGCTGCTTTAGACATTTTTTTCTGGTAGTGTCAACTTTTTACAAGATTAAAGAAAATCTGTGTAGTAAATCTTTCTAGTATTAAAGAGGGGGGATAGGAGGGGTCCTGATCCCGAAATCCCGGACTTAAAAAAACGAATTCCCAAGGTCCCGAATTTAAATAAAGTAAATCCCGACGTCCCGAAATCCAAAAAAAAGGATTCCCGGATCCCGAAAGGATCAATCCCGAAATCCCGACCTTAAAAACACCCGATCCCGGAGTCCCGATAAAGGTCCTATCCCCCCTCATTAAATGGGGCAGACAAAAAACAAAAATTTAAATGCATAGCAAAGCATGCAAGTCTTAGACAGGTTCACGAACAATTTTTTTTATGTGTGTGATATGCAGTGACACATATGATTTTATGTTTTCCACCTTTAAAATTAGAATATTTTTTGTAAGGCAGGATCAGGACTTTTAAGTTAAATCCATGGGTGTGCACATTTTAATTTTTTTCACCTTTGAAAATGCATAATAGTTGTTCCCTAAAGTATTTGTAAATAATTTTACGTATCTTAATATTAAATTACCGATAAAAGGTATAGGCCAAATCCAATTGTGCAAACCCAAACAGGCTTTGGGAATCTGAAGTAGTTGTCACTCATTTTCTGTTTTTGGATCGTCTGACATTTTATTATCATGTGACCATTGCAATCAGTTATTCACTAATAACCACAAAGATAAAAAGAGACTGTACACAACTGCGTACACAAATCAGTTGAAGATAGGTATATAAATTACCGTGAGATGAACGAATATATCCACATAATAATAGTATATAAAATTCATGTATTAAATGGGCACTAGCTGTCAAATTCATGTTCAAAGATTTTGATCAAAATTCTCATAATCAAATAAGGGGTGATTATGGCAAGCCGTTCTCGTCAAAACTATGTTTAAACCCTTTTTTCGAAAAAAAATACACACTGAGATTTAAAAACCTAAAATAACACACTGAGAAACATCTTCGCTAGCCAAGGGTTACGATCCACTCCCGCTCTCTTCAAGAGAGCGGGAGTGGATCGTAACCCTTGGCTAGCGAAGATGACTGAGAAATCGAAATTACACACTGAGATTTAAAAAAAAAACAAAAAAACACTGAGAATTCAAAATTACACACTGAGATTTTAAAAAGACACACTGAGATGAAATGAATTGAAAAACACACACTGGGAATTGTTAATTTCACACTGAGATTTCAAAAATGCACACTGATATCAGAGACATATATATGTGTATATATGTCTCTGCTGAGATTAATATGCAAAATTCTAATGAATATTCATAAGATGAATAATTCAACAGATTAATATCTTGATCTCAAGAACTCTTGTCATTATTATGAAATGCGATTCCTTCAACCAACATTCGTAATAAATTTCAAGACTTAACATCGCTCATATTCATAAGTTTGTTGCCTATAATTCAGATCATTACTACCAGTAATTAAACATGGGTCCCTTTTCAAAAGTCTTCCAACTGTTTCCCTGATTTCGCTAGTTAATCTTTTATATTTTTGTTACGTTTATATGCTATAATAGACACTTGAGTAAAAATTTCACTTTCACTGCATTCTTTTGCATTTTGTTTCAATGTTTTCTTATAATTTTAATAAAGTTTTCACCATTTGGTTATATTTTGTAATAAGAGTAAGTGGGTATTTTTCTTGTTCTTGTATTTCTAAAGTTTTTTTTATGGCAGTGGCTATTTGACCGGCACCGGCAAAATAGCAAATTTGATATTTGACCGGCACCGGCTAAATAGCAAATTTTCTATTTAGCCGGCACTAAATAAAACTGTTCATTGATGTGATTAGTAGAGAATAAAAAAAGCTTAATAATAATTTAATATCATTTTATCACAATATCAAGCATTAAACATGTTAAAAATACAGTACAATAAAAAATAAAAGATTTTCATAAATAAATAATTTATATAACTTTATAATATTAATTAAAAGCATGAACACACATTTGTAAATAAATTATTAAATATATTTTTTTCTAAAATATTTATAACAAAATGTTGATTTTCAAATCTAAATCTGTGTAAAATCTACGGTTAAAATATTCTGCCAGTGATAAAAATAGTGTTATGCAAACTACATCATAAAACTGATATGACAGACAATATTTATAGTTGTTTGCTATGAATTTCAAATGGACACATGATTTAACATTTGCAATTGTTACAAAACCAATTCTTTGCCTTTGGAAGTTGTTTAGTCTAGCATAAGATAAATGTTGCCACTCACAACAGGAACTACACATTACACTGGCTTCCTTTGAATCTACATCTTGTGTGCATATGTTACCGTATGTAGATAGGGTAAGTCATATGGTACGGGGTCTTGAGGCCCCCAAGGCCCCTGGAAGCTCTGGTGTTAATAGGTTCAATACCACAAAATGAAGGTTGGGATTAATTTTGGGGATGATGGTCCCAACCGTTTAAGGAATAAGGGGCCAAAAACAAGCATTTTTCTAGTTTGAGGATAATAACTTGTGTACAAGTATTTCAATTGCTCTGAAATTGTATCGCAATGTTTAAAACCACAAGTAGAAGGTTTGGATTCATTTTCAAGGTTATGGGCCAAAGTTTAGGAATTAAGGGCCAAAACAAGCATTTTCTAGTTTCCAGACAATAACTTGTGTGTAATTGTTTGGATCTCTCTGAAATTGTACCACAACGTACCATATATAACAAAGGGAAGGCTGGGATTAAGTTTTGGGTTAATTGCCCGAAATATGTAGGATTTAGGGGTCTAAAAAGGGCAAAAAAGAAGCATGTTTCTAGTTTCCAAACAATCATCACGATAACTTGTGTTTAAGTGTATGGATCTCTCTGAAATTGTACTACAAGGTTCAATACTACAAAAGAAAGCATGGGATTTAGTTTAAGGGTTATTGCTCCAATGGGGGTTTCAAAAAGTGGGGAGGGAGAGGGGGATTTTTTTGTTAACCATTTTTTTAAGGGATTCCTTTTTTTTTCAAAATTTTTCAAATTTCAAATTTTGAAAAGTTTTAAGAAGAAATATTCAATTGCACAGTATTGTGCAATAGATTTGTAAGATCTTTGACCACATTAATTTTGTGACAAAATCCCATATTATGTAAAAAAAAAAAATGATCACAATCCAAATTCAGACAGTATCAAGCTTGAATATTGTGACCAAATTTGCCCCAACTGTTCAGGGTTCGACCACTTGGGTCGTATATAGCTTCGCCCTGCAGAGCACCTGGTTCACCTTTTCATTCTCAAATATAATTCTAAAAATCAAGGAACATTTCCTTCTTATACTGAAAAAATGTGTCTGATGAAATTTTTATTTTTTCACGGTTTTTGTTTAAAAGACCAAGCCAGATAATCGCTTGATTATAATTGTATTTCTCAAGTCTTCTCGTGGTACTGAAAGACCATTCTGCGATTGCATTGGCAACACAATCACAATGCTGGTTCCGTAAATGAAAAGAGTATACTAGTTTCCGGAATGTAGTATAGCTACAAAGTGACTATTATCATATTTGTATTTTAATTTTTAATTTATCTTATTACTTCACTTCTATTCATAATAGATTGACCATATTTTTATTTTTGTCAAATTTTCGATATGTACACAGTTTTTTTGTTTTTTTTAGATAAGAAGTTTAAGTGTTTATTTGATCAACAGTAACAACAGATTTTAAATAGAAAATTTTGATATTTAATTATTATTCTTAAATTTTAATTCCAGTTAGATATAATTTAATCAGAGCCGGCTAAATAGCAAATTTGCTATTTTGCCGGTGCCGGTCAAATAGCCACTGCCTATTATTTGTTTATTAATAATTTGGAACCAAATCGAAGGACTAACGAGTTCTGTCCCCTTGTTGTTTTAAGCTTGTAATAGATTCAGATTAAGTATGCTAATTAGATATGTGCGCATAGAAAGTGCGCACAAATCTCAGTGTGTAATTTTAAATTCTCAGTGTGTAATTTCAAATTCTCAGTGTGTGTTTTCAGTTTATTTATTCTCAGTGTGTCTTTTTGAAATCTCAGTGTGTAATTTTCAATTCTCAGTGTGTAATTTTCAGTTCTCAGTGTGCGTTTTTCATTTTTGTAATCTCAGTGCGTCTTTATGAAATCTCAGTGTGTAATTTTTAATTCTCAGTGTGTAATTTTCAATTTTCAGTGTGTAATTTTCAATTCTCAGTGTGCGTTTTGAAGTTTTTAAATCTCAGTGTGCTTTGTTGTAATTCTCAGTGTGTAAACTTTTCGAAAAATGGTTTAAACATAGTTTTGACGAGAACGGCTTGCCATAGGTGATCTCAGGTGCCCCGGAAGGGTGAAGAGATCCTGCTCCACATGTGGCACCCGTCGTGTTCCTCAAGTTATAACAACTCCGGTAAATAGTATAATTCGGCATAAATAATGATATTCATCACCAACACATTCATTACATATGCATTTTAAGATTACATGTTTTCCAGATTCTTTTATCCTCTAGAGAGCCTCTAGAGGACGTTGTAAATAATTTCAAAAACCAAACTGGATATGATGTACCAATTTTTAGCACATCATAGCATGCTTGAAGTATACCTTCTTTTCCGCAAGTTAATTGTTCTCTGTTTGGTATTAAATCAATAATTAAGATCCACTGATTTTAGTTTATACATATTTATTTATAGTGGATTGGGAAACAAGTTTTGCAACTTATATTAATCCCTTTCCACTTTGCGGGTGCGAGTGCTGCCTTGTAGCGGCATTAGCCTAACTCTTTTTCGAAATCTACAAGGGTGTCTTTAACGTGCAAGAGATATGGCTCTCTCTTAACACGGGCCAGCCATTTATCGTCCCCTTCCGACGGACTATCATCGTTTCCTCAAGACCATACTCGCAGATGGTGTCAAGGGAGAGCCGAAAATTGAGTTCCTGAAATTTTCATCCCAAACGGGAATCGAACCAGGAACCTTTGTGTTAGTAGTCCGATGCACTAACCTGATTTTGTTACTAGTTATCAAAGGTATGCCGTGCATGCCGGGTGACATTGATGCTCCGCAATTGACAATGATCAAATACGGCTGCGTAATGAGTTAACTGTTTGACCGTTACTATCTCCTTTTGGAAGGCAACCACCATGCATCTAGGATTCCCCCTTCCCCTCTGTGTAACCGATAAGGATAGCACTGTCAGCCGTAGCCAGGAATTTCCGAGGGGGGTTATTTGGACTCATGAACTCGACTTTAACAGTCAAAATTCGAACAGAACGTTGACTTTAACAGTTCAGCCCTATGTGGACCGAATAAGTATTTACAGTAACTGTTTCCTAAGTTTAACACTCAACCCGAATCTACCGTCTCAATGATTTCGATGACGCAAAAATACAAGGTTACTTCTACGAAAACGAACTCCAAAAGATTAATTATCAAGAAGTGTTGAATTGATAATTTTTCAAGACTGTAAAGAATATGAGAATATAAAGGTTAACCGTGGTATTCAAGCTTGATTAATTAAAGTCAAGCTCTAGATCAATCCTTGGACCATTCTCGGAAACTGAATCACTAACGGTTCTACGTGTTGATCTCTCAGTAGTATGATATAAAATTAAAGAATTATTTCTAGACTGTTTTGGCTTTGTTCCATGTTTGCCAATTATTTTATTCAGAGTATTAATTTTCCCTTGCATGTTCACAATCAGGTCTTGATAATTCTTTGCATACCAACCTTTTGTCACCGGTTCGTCTGCCGTCTTACCTTCTGGGAGTTTTCAAACGGAATGGTTCTGCATATTAATATATTCCTGTCTTCATTTTTCCATCGTTCGTTGAGACGCATTCAGACTTTCCCATTTTATTTACTAGTATCAATTGATTATCAAGTTCTTTAATTGTCGAATCATATCTTTTCTCCTTCTGTTGTATAGCAATCTGAATCTGGTAACACTCATGGATTGTAATGATTCTCTTTCACTCGTACTGTCTTTCAATTGTTTGATAATCCCTCGTTTTGTTGCAGCGTTAACATTTATACTGCGGCTGAGAGGTTTCAGAAGGCAAAGTTATCATGCATGTCCAGACTTCAAGAAAACTACTCTTATTCATTTCTCTCTTTCTATAAAATCCAAATAAAATCTGTCATTCTTTATTTTTAGAAACCATGCACTTCATCAAAAGGTTGACCTTCCGACAACAAGTTCAACACATATAAACAAACGTGTCCGCATACCACTGTTCCTCGCTGCAGTATATAGTCCATCGGTGTTGCAGTAGATCTCAGACCTCTGATAATTAGTCATATATCTCCCTTTGAGGGTGGGAGTCCATCATAGTAAACCTTTGTGAAGGTATTCTGAAACCAACACGTCCAATGTGTACCTGGACCAATTGAGGTGTCGTGGTTTTAAAGTTAAAATACCATACTTCTCACTATGTGGTTTGGAAAGTTATTCGTCTCGTATATACACTCGTCTGAAATTAGATATCTCAAGAGCGGCACCAGCTCCACCCAGCTCTATTGTATAAGGGTGTGTCGGGAAGATTAATCTTATGTAGTTGAATAATTAATGTTCTCACAAAACGACTGCAGAGTTGCTATCATCTTATGAGAACATATATCTTCTGGTTATAATAAAACAATTATTGTAATTACTAACTCTTGATTACTCTCATCCTGAAGAAGGGTAGAAAGGGATCTCGTGTAAAGTTTTTTCAGGATATACTTTTACTCTAGAAACTAATCGTCGGCGTATTCAAGTCTATGGAGTACATGAGCAAAATTTTTGGCCGTGGTGTGTCTGTCTCGTAGTATGGATAGTTATGTCAATATACCGCCATTAAATCATGGGTCCACACGCTAGCTTCTTCTGGTGTCACTCAAAACATATTCGGGTGTTTGTAAAACTGTCGCACCTTTATGTGGTCTATATCTATAACATTTTTGTCATAAACAGTAATTTCTCAGAATCAGATGCGCATTTTGACAATCAATGTCTCTTCAATGATGCTCGAGGTTACAAGTATTTGAAAATTCAAAGCTTATTAAAAAAACGAAGAGCTATAAATCAAAAAGGACAAAGCGTATAATCAAAGCCGTGCAAGGAATCAGACCTTTGTATGATGGAGAAATATTCCTTATTTCAAAAAAAATCCAAAATTTGATAACAGCAAATTTAATAACACAAAATCCGTATGTTCATGCCAGTACCGAAGTGATTAAATATTGAATGCTGTTGAAAGTGGTTAGTATCCCTATAGTTATAGTATTATAGTGACTTGAAATCGCAGCCTCGAGAATCTTTCTTATACACAACTGTTGTAAGTTCATAGTCATAATTATAATTTATAAGTTATATCTCTATAAGGTATTTTTTTTTTAATTTCATAGTTTGCAAATGCAAGGAGGTATGGTTTTTCATTGCGAGTCAAGACAAACTTTTACATTTCATTAATTCAAATAATTGTATAATGCCCGTGAGTCAGTGTTGATCCCATTAGGTGAAATATTCCGTTTGTCATCATCAGCTGAAAGAGCTTTCTTTCGACACTCAAGTGTGTAAATATTGTGACCTCGACCTCTGAGCATATGCATGGTTCGGTAGCTTATTCTGTTCATGTATATAAAAGAAGATGTGGTATGATGTTTAACAGTCTGTGAATGTAAGTCCGGATTTAAAAGTGCACTCTTTCATACCGTTACCTTTCTTCGTCTCACACCTACCTAATGTAAAGGCATACGTCTTCTGTCCCAGCCCTATAAACTAAGTAGTGAGTGATCCTGAGTGCCCCTTATTTTCCACGCTATCTTTACCCGTAGGGTTAATTTTTTACAAAAATACAGTGTAATATCAACTTAATGTTATCCCTTTTAGATCCCAATTTTTCGATTGTCTCCTTTCTTGCCACTCACAAAATCTCAAGGAAGTTCTGATCATTCATTTCAGCAGCTGGTGTTATTTTCTATGTGGTAAACGAACTCTTTTAAGGCTTTCTCTGGTATCTGCACCTTTTATTCATATACTCCTGATCTTTTGAATTTTTCACTTACTTTTGCCAAAATTACTAACCCTCTTCAACCTATGTTATCTTAGTGTTTATTTTGAGACCTATCTGTCCTGCCGACTTTTCTATTCGACTGGACTTTTTCTGGATATGTTGATGAGTGTGCGACAGCATGGAAATATCGTCAGCAAAGTTCAAATCTTCAAGAATGGTGAAAGTTCCCCATCTTATACCTCTAGGGAAGTCTACAGTTGTTTGTCGCATCACCCAGTCAACGGCTATTATAAATAGTGTAGATGACATAACATATCCTTGTCTTACTCCAGTTTAATTGGGAAGTAAAGTTGTTCACTTCCGACTGTACATTTGAAATTTTCATAAACAGCCTTGATTAAATGGATCAGGTGTTGTGGGATGCCATAAAATTGTACGATTTTCCAAAGGGTTTCCCTAGGAATGCTATCAAATGCTTTTTCAAAGTCGATGAAATTGATGTAGAGTTGCCGCTGCCATTCTGTGCACTGTTCAATGATAGTTCTCAGTGATTCAGTTATTGGAGTCATTTAATGCACCCTTTTTGAGGTATTCGGATGATAATACATGTACCTTTATCCTATTCTGTTGGTACTTTATCTTCTTTCCAGATCTTATGGAAAATTGGTTGGAGGGTATTGGCCGCTAAGATGGGATCAGTTTTGAACAGTTCTACATTCAGATTATCTGAACCAGGAGCTTTTCCGTTCTTTAGAGTCTTGATTGCTGCTACAATTTCAGATATCGTTGGTGGTTCAATACTTATTTCCAGTTCAATGCTAGGCTCTGGAATAGAAGGAAGTTCTTTTGAAGATGATCGGTTCAAAATTTCACCGAAGTGTTCTGCCCATCTTTTTTCTTGTTCAATTTCTGATGTTAGTAAATTTCTCTGCTTGTCTTTCACTGGGATGTTAGGTGATGACTTGAATTTTCGACAGATAATTTTGGTAATTTTGTAGAGGTTGCCCTGCTCTCTTCTATTAGCCGCTTCTTCTGCTTGATTTGCGTAATTATCCTTATATCTTCTCTTATCAGCTCTAACAAGGGTTTTGACATTGCGATGTTTGCCACTATAATCTTGTTGGTATTTGTTCTTTAATCTTGGTGATTTGGTATTAATGACCTTCTTTTTTGTCTGTCTTTTGATGTTAATCTGGTTCCATATTTCCGGTGTGATCCAATCTTTTTTCTTCGCTACATTTAGTGTATATATCTGATATCTCATTCCACTTCTCATCTAATGTTTCTAATGTTTCATTTTCATCTCTTACTGAGTTTTCCAATACCTGGTATCTGTTCTGTAACTTTAAAGCAAATTCTCTTTTAACCTTGATATCCTCCAGTTTATCAATATCAAAACGCTTCCTTGATGAAACTTTCTTTCCAGTTGCTCTGAGCTTCAGTTGGATGAGAGCTGTTATCAGTTGGTGGTCAGATCCTACATTGGCTCCTCTCTTAACTTTCACATCTAATCTTTTTCATGTGCTGTTTAATATTAGATGATCAATCTGGTTTTTATCCCTGAGGTTTGTGGAATACCATGTCAGTTTGTGGATGTCTTTGTGTGGAAAAATGGAACCTCCTGCTACTAAATTGTTTGTTGAGCAGAAATCGACAAGTCGTTCCCCATTCTCATTTATCTTACAACAACCATGCGTTCCCATAACTCTTTTGTATCCAATGTTGTCCAACCCCACTTTTGCATTCATGTCTCTCATGATGATCTTCATGTCATGGTTTGGTGTTTTATCAATTTCATGCTGTTATTGTTCGTAAATTGCATCTTTGTTCTCTTTGTCAGCTTCATTCGTAGGAGCATAACATTGAAATAAAGTGATGTTTATCTGTTTTCCTTTGAATCTTGCCATAATAATTCGATTGCTTATAGGTTTCCATTCTAACAGTGTTCTTTCTATACCCTTTTTGATAACTATTGTCACTCCTTCATGATGTTGGTTATCATCTCGCCCAGAGTATGCTTCAGTAGCTCCTGAAGTAGTTGTCATCTGCCTGTCCATCTACTTTCACTAACGCCTAAGATATTTAATTTGTACCGCTGCATTTCTGAGGTTATTTGAGCCAATTTTCCTGCTACATACACTGTTATGACGCTCCAAAAACCAATTCTGGTTTTAGTTTATGCCATGTTAAGGGTCTCCGTTCTCCTGTTTGTAGTTTCCTTTCGGCTGTCACTACCTACATTCATCCTTGCTCCCCTATTGGTGCGTTGGAGACTCTCTTCCACAGCTGTAGTTATATTCTTCGTTGCTGTTTCTGTAACATGAGTTCTTTTACTTGTTAGGGTCATTAACTCTAAGCAAAACCTTCTACCTGAAGGGTCGGGTTATTCTGTAGGGGTTTTCCATCCCTTAGACGACTGCATGAGCTTAAGAGTTCCATCCCTTAGACGACTGCATGAGCTTAAGAGTTCCATCCCTTAGACGACTGCATGAGCTTACGAGTTCCATCTACCCGGATTTTCTTTCTGTATTTACTTTCATAACCTTTGACTTTCCAAAGTCACCCACAAGGCAGTGGGGCTATTATCCCATAGCTGGGGCAAGGTTGATGAGAGCCAGGGCGTATCCACTCGCCGGTGGGCCTGCACTCTGCATCTCTAGGGCCATTCCTGCTCCGAGATCACTTGCAATTTAGCCTGGAATACTGGACCCCAGTAGGCTAGCCAGCGGCAGCGGTATATCTAATGGTCGATACCCGCCTCATTAGATGCATTTCATTACCCTATGGTGTAACACCACTAAAACACTAAGAAAACTGAAGTAATGAGTTTAAACACTATCAACCAGCACCAATTATAATAAACAGGAAACCATTACCACAGACCGATACATTCACTTACCTAGGACGTACTGTAAGATCAGATGGTGGAGCCAACACTGACATCAAACAAAGACTGTCAAAAGCCACAGCTGCTTTTAATAACCTGCAGCCCGTATGGAAATCCGGTCAATACACCATCCGGACAAAGCTAAAACTATACAACAGTTGTATACTACCTATCCTGTTGTATGGTTCTAAATGTTGGCGAATGACAGAGGCAGACCAATAGAAACTCTCTACATTCCATACCAAGAGTCTGAGGAGAATCCTGAGGATATTTTAGCCACAAAAAAATCACCAACCAGGATCAGACCTCCTCAATAAATGCAAACAGGAAGAGATCAGCATAATTATTAGCAGGAGAAGATGAAGATGGATTGGTCATGTTCTACGTAAGAGCCCTGAAGAACTTACAAAAACAGCAAAGTTCTGAACCCCAGAGGGAAAGAGACGCAGAGGACGACCTAAATTAACATTGCGGCGCACAGTTGAGTCTGAGATGGCAAATTTCCAACATACTTGGGGGAACTTGAAGAAGACGGCACAAAACAGGCAGATGTGGAGAAACTTCGTTGCTGCCCCACACGCCAATGGGCTATAGTATTGTATCGTATTGTATTGTATTGTATTTTGTATTGTATTGTATTTTGTATTGCATTGTATTTTGTATTGTATTGTATAGTATTGTATTGTACTTTGTATTGTATTGTATTGTATTGTATTGTATTGTATTGTATTGTATTGTATTGTACTGTATTGTATTGTATTGTATTGTATTGTATTGTATTATAGTGTAGTGTAGTGTAGTGTAGTGTAGTGTAGTGTATTGTATTGTATTGTAAACCTCTTATACTACCAAAACGGCATGTGTCATACTGATGACATCGTCCTGGTCATATAAATCTTATAATGGTCAAATATTTCCAATACTGACTGGCAATGATGTGAATATAGGACCAATATTTCCAAAACGGACTGGCAATGAATCCTGAATTACATGTAAACATATATCGTGCATGTAATTCAGGATTCATTGCCGGTCCGTATTGGAAATATTGGCCCTATATTCACATCATTGCCAGTCAGTATTGGAAAAAGTGGCCCTATATTCTCATTTGATGTATGTAATACAGCATTCAGAGCAAGTCTGTATTGAAAAAGTTACATTATTTAAGGAAAGTGTTATGAACTAGCTGTTTCTGTATTGGCACTGGTAAAGATTCTCGGTCAACTGTATTGGCCCTCCACTCTATGGGCCCCTTAGCCAATACAGCAAACCTTGAATCTATACCAGTACCAACACAGAAACAGCCAGTTGATAACACTATAGTATTGTATTGTATTGTATTGTATTTTGTATTGTTTTGTCTTGTCTTGTATTTTGTATTGTAATGTATTTTGTATTGTATTGTATTTGTATTGCATTGTATTTTGCATCATATTATATTGTATTGTATTGTATTGTATTATATTCAAGTGTATTTTGTATTGTATTGTATTGTATTATATTGTATTGTACTGTACTGTATTGTATTGTTTTGTATAGTATTGTATTGTAATATATTTGTATTTGTATTTGTATTGTATAATTTAAATAAAGTGATGGAGATTTAATTATCTGTCGCACTTTGGTATTCTGTTCATTTATGAATATCACATGCTGTATCTATCCGATCCATTTGTTATAAATACATGTTTTTGAACAATGATCAACAATGCAAATCTTTGAATTGATCCTGATAATAGTATAATTTCAATAGTTTATGTCCCAGATTGAGCCCAGGTTGAACTTCTATTAAAGACTCATTAAAGTCAGACAAGCTTTTTAAATTAGCTAACACTTGTACTTCTCTCCTGTTTTGGTTCATTCACACGAAAGACAGAGTGGGTTTTATGCATGGCGTTTAATTTATTAACAATAAGCACAACATACAGAAGACGAATTTTTCCTTCATAAAAGCCAATGTTTTAAAATAAAAATGACCTTAGCACTATAAAAAAGTCGGTCAAGTGGTAGGTCAGACTGATTTCCTGACGTCACTTCCCATCATTCGTAGCTGTAATGTCCGCCGTCAGTCCTGTACAGTAAATTTCATGTAAGCTGAACTTGTTTTAAAACGAATACGAGTCAAATAGAGCCATGTCCTCAAATTTATGAATTAAACTTACCAACAAAAGATGGGAGATCAATATTTAGCGTATTGTCTCTCACAGACAAGCTTCACATGGGCGTTAAAAAGCAAAGTTATCTGTTGTTGAAGTGATGAATATGGCAGCTAACTCCGACAAGATGGCAGTAACTGACAACCAATCTATTCCTATTCATGGGTCTGACTCTAGAGAAGATGCAGACATGAAGCTTCAAGGTAAATCTACCAATGACGGCAATTATAAAAAGAAAAGTACTTTCAAAATAACAAGTGTTACTAAAAGTTACCATGGGTCAGCAGACATGTCAAATGATGCTGATCATGACATTGAACATGATTCGATGGATGACTTAGATGAAACTGTAGAGAGTCACACTGAAGATGCCAGTTCAGAAATATTAGATATTTCTAAACATACTGATGGCGGTGAGCCTGCATCGCCCATGGAGGAGGAAACTTCTGATCATGCTATAAACTCTGGCATTACTGCCATTAGTAATACTAATAAAGAAGTTAACATTAAAACTGAACAAATGAATAGCACTAGCAATGTAAAAGAAATAAACGTGAAAGAGAAGGAAAAGGAGAAGACAGAGCCGCAAGGTCCACATCCAACCCGATTTAAAGTAGTTAAGATAGAAACAAGAGAACCATTTAAACGTGGACGTTGGAGATGTCAAGATACTTTAGATGTTCCAGCTGTAGACAAAAGTGACACTAAAATTAATATTGTAGACTCTAATGTTGGGGTATCAAACACTTCTTATACATCACATAATGTAAGTTCAGGAGAAGACCCATCTAAAAATCCTGCCAAATCTGTGACTGTGATTCAAGGTGAAAGTAGGGAAAATTTTCACCTTGATAATTCTTCAACAATTCGTCAGACTCAACCTAATAGTCAACTACAAAAAGAACAAACTCCTAAGTCTAGTATACCGAGTAATCTTGCTCAACAGGTATACACACATCCAGGTTCAACTAATTTTCAGAATGGAACAGGACATTCTCAAGCTATCCCAAATGTGAACAGTTCTCATACCCCTGGTCAAAATTCTATGCAAACAGGTGATACGACTTTCATGTATACTGGTCAGATACCTAGTACAATGCAGAATGTAGCTGGGTCAAATGTAGATAACAATTTACAGTACAATAAAGAACAACATGTTAGTAGTGATAATGTGATACAAAATATAGACAATACAGAACTTAATTCTAATTTATCAAAGACCAGCGGTGCTCATAACATGCCACAGAATTCCATGAATATTGATATACAGCAAGGGGCAATTCTGACGCCACAGTCTGTCGCTGAAGTTGTTGGAATGATTCCAAGTCCACAGGAAGAAGACAGGTATATAAATATGTATACATGTTCATATATATATATAAAAAATCAGGGTTAGAAATTATATATACATATATATATACAATTTGTACATGTTCATTGTAGCTACATGTAATGTATATATATACATGTACAGCTATATATAGTACAAAAATGTTAGTAGTCCTTTGGCTAGTCAAAATATACCAGGCCTAGTCTTTTTTCATCTCTTGTAGGCCAGACAAGGGGGGAAAAGCCTCATGCACTTTAGTCGTATTATTCAATCATGTATTGTATTGTATTGTATTGTATTGTAGAAAACTTACAAACTTGTTTTCAGAACATTCTCCAACCTGTTCTGTGCTAACTGACCAGATTTTCTTCTCTTTAATTTATTATTTTAAATAAGGAGTAGACTAACATGATATTTTATAAAATGTATTTTGTTTTTATTCTTGGTCATATGGTTTAGTGTGGTGGCCAGATCAGTGAGGAAATGAACATCATAACATTTGTTGTTCTGTTGAACATTAACCATGGTCACCTACATTGTAGCTCTTATGTCCTTTTAATTATTTTTATGCCCCACCTAAGATAGTAGAGGGGAATTATGTTTTCTGGTCTGTGCGTCCGTTCGTCCAGCTTCAGGTTAAAGTTTTTGGTCAAGGTAGTTTTTGATGAAGTTGAAGTCCTATCAACACAGGCACTCATCTCAGAATTTTTTTTCCTACATATATACCTTTATATAACACAAGGAACTTAACTCGCGATTTAGAAAAATGTCAGGCAATGACGAAATTCCGTTATATGCCGATTTCTCGGCTGTCAACCCCACTTAAACTTGTTATGTCGTAAATCTAAATTGATTTATCTTCACAATGGTGTATAACATGCCTACTTTTGTTGTCGGAATCATCCCTAGCAATCCTACCCAAGTAGTCAATCGTAATTATTTCGTCTACCGAAACAGAATTGGCAATAACCTTCTTGCAGTAAATGATTAATTATAAAATAGTTTCAGAAAAAACTGTTAGTTTTTGTATGAATAGAAATTATCATCCAGTTAGTAAAATTGTATAAGATACGGTGAAAAAAATCTGACAAGTGTTATTTGTGGTATGTCTAATAAGTTACAAATTTTCCCATGATGTCAATATCATTCAGACTTACTCTTGACTTAACATATGAAATGAAACAAGATCAGATAACTCCAAGAATCATTTAGACTTTCCCATAAAATTGACCAATCGGAAGCGAGATATATAAAGAGACGTGACGCGTTTATTGCCAATCCATCTTCGGTAGACAAAATAATTACAGTTGACCCCAATTTCACGGTCCACTAAACAAAGAAAAAGATGGTGCGAAGCTCAGGTTAAAGTTTTGGTTAAAGTTTTTGATCAAGGTACATGTAGTTTTTGATGATGTTGAAGTCCAATCAACTTGAAACTTAGTACACATGTTCCCTATGATATGATATGATCTTTCTAATTGTAATGCCAAATTAAAGTATTGACCCCAATTTCACGGTCCACTGAACATGTAAAATGATAGTGTGAGTGGGGCATCCGTGTTCTATGGACACATTCTTGTTTGTTACAAAAAAATGTATTGTGATCTGCAAATTATCAAAACATTTTGCAAGGACCATACATGTATATATAAATTAAAGAGCAACTGTTTTCCAGCGCTGACATTCATTATATGATGGATTTAACAATGTTTGAAGTTGAATTGTGAGGCAGTTACAATGTATATGAAATGGCATTTCAATGGGATTGGGATATTATATGAATTAAATAGCATTGCAATTGCAAACAATATTGTTCTTATACAGGAATTGAATTTTAAATGAGCCGATGTTGATATCAGATTATATTTTTCCATGAAAAATGATGAAGGTTTCAAATAACTTCTATAATTTGAAAACCGTGTCTAAATGGTACATGTAACTATTCATTTTTGGGGAAAGATGGCATCTCTGTGCAATTACCTAAGAATGGTTCATTTTAAATTTTTGATACGAAATATTTTCTGTTGTGAGCTTTTCATGAGTGTCCATTTAATGCTTTATCAATGAAGCTGCTATAGAATGAAACAAGAACTTGTAAATATATGCTTATCAGTGTATGGATATTGGTAACAGTTTTATATACATGTACATGTATGTAGCACTTGAACATTGTACATTTTTTTCATGCATGATTGACTCGAGGAATTTGTAACATGAAATGTCTAAATTGGACTAGAGCTGGCACATTTAAAATTAAAGTTACCAATGTTCTTATTGAGACCTTAACTTTGGAATTTCTCCCGGTAACCTTTATACCAAAGTTTACGACCATCAGATTGAATTTTCTTGATTATCATACTTAAAATGAATACCCACAATAGCAAACACTTATTTTCAGAAAAAATTTAAGAAATATAATTTCTAGTGAACTATATACACATTAAAACTCACATCTCTAATTTTTTGGGTTAAAATTCCCAATTTAATTGAAAATCTTGTAAAAACTCCCAAACCTGCCATGGGACTTTTTTGCAGTAGTACCCTGAAAAAACCCTGCAGATAGTAAAATAAAAGAATAACATAAAAAAGGGATTCAAATGATATTGATGATAAATCAATAATTTTGATTTTTATGTTTGTCTGCAGATAGTAATAAAAATTAAAAAAAATAAACACTTATTTTAAAGGATCATATTTTCTAGTCAACACATGATATTAGTTCGTAAAAATGGGCTTTTGAAATTTTTGATATAATGTCAATGAATGAATTAACCCAAGAACCATACTAATGTTAAAATGGTTTGGAATCCAACTTATGTTTACATGTATAAACAGATGAAATGAGAGACTGATCTGCATTGATTTTATGGCCTGCCTCTAGCTATTTGGTCCAAGGTCCAGATTCTTCAATTCCTACTGATATTTGTGATAACACAAGAAAGTTGCTTAGATAAGAATCAAATTGAGAATATTTGGCATCTGTGAATTTCATTTGGATATTTCATTATTGTAATTGCTGCATGCAATCTAGATGTCTCCAAGCAAGAAATTACGGGCTTCAGCCTTGAGATATATATGTGAACTTGGCCACCAATTCAGGCATGTCAGGTTTTCTCCAATTTTTGCAAAAACTCGCCTTGTGATGTATCCTGCCTATTGACTTTAATAATAGTCCAAATATTATAGTTATTGTATATGAATAGAAGCAATAAGAATTAATCACTGATCATTTTGCTGATGAAGCTAAAATAGACCATACTAAGAAGATCTAGACTAGATTTATTAAAATTTCAGATGGTTTTTTTTTTCCAGAGTAGTTAAATTCATCTGACAGTGGCTCTTTGAAAAAGCTAACCTAACTAGAATTGTTGCTTTTATGCTTCAATTCTATTGCTGTATACTTTTTTGTATTGTCATATACAAATATTCTGAGGAATCTTGAACATTTGATGTATCATATGTAATCATAGAATTATGGCCAATGAAAAAATAAAAAAGATACTATGAACAACATGTTCACAAAAATATATCAACCATTCAGTACAAGTATTTTTGGTAAAATATAAATTGAGCAGAAGGTTGAATTAATAAAATAAAAAAAAAGCAATGACACCAATGTCTCATGTTAAAACTTTGCATATATATATATATATATACACAACTTTTGATTGAACAAACTGTCTGTTTTGATACTATCTTCATACAAGTAGATAATTTCAGGTCTAAAAGAAACTTCAGTGCTATTAGTCCTCTGACACCAGGTGGACGGTATGTAGAAACTACTAACCACAGTTTCTCACAGGCTTGTTAATAACCAACAAAAACTTCCTTTTCAGCACAGATGGCAATCGTAGAACTAAGTTCAAATTTACCATACAAAGTTTATTTATGAAAAATAAAATGAGTTGATAAAGTTTATTAAAAAAACTCACAGCACTAATTTTCCTGTGTGCCTGACTGCGGTCACACGGCAGGGTTATATATTGAAATTGATTACTAATATTGCCATCTATTGGAAAAAGATCCCAAAATTCACCAATATTCCTTATTAATACATACAAATTTTTACTTGCATCATGCAGTCTGCACTGTTAGCCACTAATCTGATGCCACTCACTAGTCCAATTTTATTCAAACTAGTAAGTATTTACAAAACTTTGTTTTAGACACATAAAAAAAAAGTTGGAATATTGGTCTTCGGGTCAGTACTAGTACAATGTACATGTAGTTATAAACAAGTATTTGGAAAAGATTTTGGTGCAGATTGCCACATGCATGGTTTGATATTTTTGATCAATTGAAAATTCATACCATATAAAATTGTTAAAGTTGTCATGGTAAATTAATCTTAGTGTATAAGGTAGGCTTCAAAAGGAAGTTTTTCTGTAAAAAAATATGTAGCTACAAGCTTTGGAGAGACATATCAGTTTCACTTTATTTTGTCACCTTTTGCATTAATACTCATTTTTACCTTCCTTTAGATTCACCAGTTTTTCCTTGTTTAATAGTGCTGCAGTGTACTAATTTAGTCTATTTTGTTTAGTAGGTAAAATATTTGAATGACTAATTTTAGATAATGTACAAGTAGTTTTTAATATAAATCAATGTAAGTGTGGTATATATATAAGATGGCCCTTCCATTATTGTCAATTATTTTATATCAGTGTTTTCCATTTATATGCAGTGGGCAGCACTTGATAGCTATATATAGGTGTTATAGGGGTTAATATTTGTAGACCCAACAGTTTTATCAAAATGTTGATGGTAATTAATAGTTTTGATTTGTTAATCCTGAAAACTATTAGTCATGTATGCTCATGGTTTTATGGTAAGATTGCCAACGAGAAAACTTAAACAAAATACATAATGTAACTATCCACCAAAAAATGAGGATGTAACAAACATGACAAATAAAGTTACTTGAAAATGTATTATTGATGTCGACTTTGGGACATAAAAGGGATTTTGTATACTTTTAAAATTGTTAAAAAGTCATGAATGTTTCTGAGTTGATCTTTTTTGTAACATTTATTATAATCCCGCTTTAAAAGAGGATGTATACTGTTTTACCCTGTCTGTCCCATGAAATTTTGTATCAAGCTTTACGAGAGAATGCAGGCTATATTACATGTATATAGTGACCAATGTTGTTGTTAATTCTTCAGTTATTTGGTCTCTTGTCAAGAATTGTCTCATTGACAATCATACCACATCTTCTTATCTTTATAATTATATTGAGTGATGTGTTTTCATATAATAAATGTTTGATGTGTATTAAATGCACTACAGCGGGATCTAAAATTAATGGTCTTTTACTTAATACAGGTGGTCTTTTAAATAGGTTTGACTATTCTTACAAATAATGGCAACGTACAAAAATGTATGCATTATTTGTCTTAAACTTACTATGAATCACGTGCACCCAATCAGAGCTCCATGACATTTAGTCTGACCTTGTTACATGAGCCCTAAGCATGCATATTATACTGTGTTTTCATATCCATTGTACTCCATAATTCCTCTCTAATAATTGTTGTCTTTGTCAGGACCCTTAAAATTGGATTTTTTTTATATATATAATAGATAAGGAAAAGTATAATACATACAGAGTAGCTGCAGTTTTCAATAAGTTAAAGGAATTAAACTGTGATGTTGAATCATTCCACCTGCCATGAACTTGATTCTTCTATTCCAGTATCCATTTATATAGTGCTTACAGATATATGTATATGTATGCCTGCTTCTATACTTCTTTTTTTATACTAAGCTTATGGCGCGATAGATTTTAAGAAAGTTTCTAAGAGTTAACTCATCATATAGATCATAGCTATTCTGACTAGCTTCATTTATTGTTGAACCAAAAATATGAAAGATGCTTTGCAGCTTTTTTTATTATCTGTTATATAAACTTAAAATATCTAGTGGAAGTAGGTGACCAAAATGTGCATTTTTGGGGGGAAACTCCATTGGTTTCTTGTATGAACATTCATTATGGCTACTGTATTGTTTCATCTGCATGCTAGAATATATCATTTGGTTAAAGTAGACTTAACATGAAATAGGTATATATAGCTTTACATATTGTATTTACATTTTTTTATATGTTGAATACTGGTGACATCTAGATAACTTTATGTGTCTTTGGTTTATTATGTTTTTTAAGGTACATGTATAGCAGTTCTGCAGTTGGAAGAGTTGACACAGTCAATTATGGATTTGACACAGGCAACTGTCTTTTTACTGGTAAGGGGTAGCTGAGACAGTAAAACAGATATTTGCGACCGTCAAATCTCAAATTGTTGGGGCAACCTTTCCACTGCAATATTGTTATTCCTATTTAAATGTATTACAAAAGGAAAAAGTATACTATAGAGCTGTAAAAATGTATAAATTTAAGAGAAAATAAGATTTTCACAAAAGTTAATTAAGCATCATGAATGATTTTGCCACAAAAATGCCATGGCAACAATTGAGTAATAATATGACATCTTACAAATTCAAACTGAAAGTTTCTTTACTTGTACATTTCAAATTGGAATAATATCTCATCAAAACCATGCTTTTTTGGGTGTTGTTTATTTTCTTGCAGATTTTCACACAGAAAACAAATCAAATAAATTAAAACATGACTTTTTTTAGCCAATCAGTGCCCAAGTGGACCATGTGATCTTTTGCCATCACTTGACATACATCATCAGCTATTTGTCATAAACATTGTCAGAAACCAGTGACTAGCATGACTGGACTTTTTTCAACCCAACTGATCTTAGTTAGTGATCATATTATTGGTTAAGATAATTGTATGGGTTAATTTACTGATTGTATATATGGGTATCTAACAATTTGTTTCCAAAAAATTTGCTTAATCAATATGACCACTAGAAATAGAACAGTAATTGATTGAATTTCCCTCTGCTCATCTACAAAAAATTGCAGACTGTACAGGAACTCCATGCACCAGCTGGTATTTGATATTCAGTTTGTCTCTTGATTAGTTTTACCTTTCTTGCTTCACTAATGATACAGTTTGTCTCCTGATAAGTTTAACCTTTCTTGCTTCACCAATGATACAGTTTGTCTCCTGATTAGTTTTAACTTTCTTGCTTCACCAATGATACAGTTTGTCTCCTGATTAGTTTTAACTTTCTTGCTTCACCAATTATACAGTTTGTCTCCTAATAAGTTTTACCTTTCTTGCTTCACCAATGATACAGTTTGTCTCCTGATTAGTTTTAACTTTCTTGCTTCACCAATTATACAGTTTGTCTCCTAATAAGTTTTACCTTTCTTGCTTCACCAATGATACAGTTTGTCTCCTGATTAGTTTTATCTTTCTTGCTTCACTAATGATACAGTTTGTCTCCTAATAAGTTTTAACTTTCTTGCTTCACCAATTATACAGTTTGTCTCCTAATAAGTTTTAACTTTCTTGCATCACCAATGATACAGTTTGTCTCCTGATAAGTTTTACCTTTCTTGCTTCACTAATGATACAGTTTGTCTCCTGATAAGTTTAACCTTTCTTGCTTCACCAATGATACAGTTTGTCTCCTGATTAGTTTTAACTTTCTTGCTTCACCAATTATACAGTTTGTCTCCTAATAAGTTTTACCTTTCTTGCTTCACCAATGATACAGTTTGTCTCCTGATTAGTTTTATCTTTCTTGCTTCACTAATGATACAGTTTGTCTCCTAATAAGTTTTAATTTTCTTGCTGCCCAAATGATACAGTTTGTCTCCTGATTAGTTTTACCTTTCTTGCCTCACCAATGATACAGTTTGTCTCCTAATAAGTTTTAATTTTCTTGCTGCCCAAATGATACTGTTTGTCTCCTAATAAGTTGTACCTTTCTTGCTTCACCAATGATACAGTTTGTCTCCTAATAAGTTTTACCTTTCTTGCTGCACCAATGATACAGTTTGTCTCATAATAAGTTTTACCTTTCTTGCTGCACCAATGATACTGTTTGTCTCCTAATAAGTTTTACCTTTCTTGCTTCACCAATGATACAGTTTGTCTCCTGATAAGTTCAACTTTCTTGCATCACCAATGATACAGTTTGTCTCCTGATAAGTGTTACCTTTTTTGCTTCACCCATGATACAGTTTGTCTCCTGATAAGTTTTACCTTTCTTGCTTCACCAATGATACAGTTTGTCTCCTGATTAGTTTTAACTTTCTTGCTTCACCAATTATACAGTTTGTCTCCTGATAAGTTTTACCTTTCTTGCTGCACCAATGATACAGTTTGTCTCCTAATAAGTTGTACCTTTCTTGCTTCACCAATGATACAGTTTTTCTCCTAATTAGTTTTACTTTTCTTGCTTCACCAATGATACTGTTTGTCTCCTGATAAGTTTAACCTTTCTTGCTTAACCAATGATACAGTTTGTCTCCTGATAAGTTTTACCTTTCTTGATGCACCAATGATACAGTTTGTCTCCTAATAAGTTGTACCTTTCTTGCATCACCAATGATACAGTTTGTCTCCTGATAAGTGTTACCTTTCTTGCTTCACCCATGATACAGTTTGTCTCCTGATAAGTTTTACCTTTCTTGCTTCACCAATGATACAGTTTGTCTCCTGATTAGTTTTAACTTTCTTGCTTCACCAATTATACAGTTTGTCTCCTGATAAGTTTTACCTTTCTTGCTGCACCAATGATACAGTTTGTCTCCTAATAAGTTGTACCTTTCTTGCTTCACCAATGATACAGTTTTTCTCCTAATTAGTTTTACTTTTCTTGCTTCACCAATGATACTGTTTGTCTCCTGATAAGTTTAACCTTTCTTGCTTAACCAATGATACAGTTTGTCTCCTGATAAGTTTTACCTTTCTTGCTGCACCAATGATACAGTTTGTCTCCTAATAAGTTGTACCTTTCTTGCTTCACCAATGATGCAGTTTTTCTCCTAATTAGTTTTACTTTTCTTGCTTCACCAATGATACTGTTTGTCTCCTAATAAGTTTTACCTTTCTTGCTTCACCAATGATACAGTTTGTCTCCTAATAAGTTTTACCTTTCTTGCTGCACCAATGATACAGTTTGTCTCCTAATAAGTTGTACCTTTCTTGCTTCACCAATGATACAGTTTTTCTCCTAATTAGTTTTACTTTTCTTGCTTCACCAATGATACTGTTTGTCTCCTGATAAGTTTAACCTTTCTTGCTTAACCAATGATACAGTTTGTCTCCTGATAAGTTTTACCTTTCTTGCTTCACCAATGATACAGTTCGTCTCCTGATTAGTTTTACCTTTCTTGCTTCACCAATGATACAGTTCGTCTTCTGATAAGTTTTACCTTTCTTGCTGCACCAATGATACAGTTTGTCTCCTAATAAGTTGTACCTTTCTTGCTTCACCAATGATACAGTTCGTCTTCTGATTAGTGTTACCTTTCTTGCTTCACCAATGATACAGTTCGTCTTCTGATAAGTTTTACCTTTCTTGCTTCACCAATGATACAGTTCGTCTTCTGATTAGTGTTACCTTTCTTGCTTCACCAATGATACAGTTTGTCCCCTGATAAGTTTTACCTTTCTTGCTTCACCAATGATACAGTTCGTCTTCTGATTAGTGTTACCTTTCTTGCTTCACCAATGATACAGTTCGTCTTCTGATAAGTTTTACCTTTCTTGCTTCACCAATGATACAGTTCGTCTTCTGATTAGTGTTACCTTTCTTGCTTCACCAATGATACAGTTTGTCTCCTGATAAGTGTTACCTTTCTTGCTTCACCAATGATACAGTTTGTCATCTGATAAGTTTTAACTTTCTTGCTCTATCAATGATACAGTTTGTCACCTGATAAGTTTAACCTTTCTTGCTTCACCAATGATACAGTTTGTCACCTGATAAGTTTAACCTTTCTTGCTTCACCAATGATACAGTTTGTCTCCTGATAAGTTCAACTTTCTTGCATCACCAATGATACAGTTTGTCTCCTGATAAGTTTTACCTTTCTTGCTTCACCAATGATACAGTTTGTCATCTGATAAGTTTTAACTTTCATGCTCTATCAATGATACAGTTTGTCACCTGATAAGTTTAACCTTTCTTGCTTCACCAATGATACAGTTTGTCTCCTGATATATGTTTAACCTTTAGGGGACAAGCTTGCATCATCAATGCAACTTATTGTTGTGAAAGTTAATAAATGTATATTTGCACCAAATATGTTCTGTCAAGGAATGGAGCCTCTAGTTATATTATGCATTTCAAAACAATAAAGATATGAGTGAAAAAGGTAAAAAAAAATATAGTGTATTAATAATTTGGCTCCTTGTTATGTTCATAGGTAACATATACAGCTGGCCTCTGCCTTGGGATATTTTGTTTAACCCATGCTTATGTCACAAAATTAAAAATACAAGCACTTGAAGGTCAATCTAGTCCTTGACAAAGTCATACAGTCATGTTCAGGTTTATATATAAGGTATAATGTACATGACATTTCTTATTTTTCATTGAAATTTGTATGATGTTTATAAAAAAAAATGAATTTACAAAAGCAGATTTCATCTGTATGTCTAAAGAAATGAATGGTAAAATACAAATGATATAAAAAAATATTGGATACTATTTTGTGGGGTAGCTCTCAGTTTTACGTGTGCGACACTGCCATTAAAACTTGAATTGAAGATTAACGGGGAAACCTTTTAAAGTATTAAAGTTTCATATGGAGTGGCAGATCAAGGTGGAAGGTTTTAGGGGTTGGAACCTCCCCCTTTTGTTCTTCTGACGATCAATGCATTTGAATGTGGACATATAGTTAGGAACCCCCCCTTTTAACATGGAAAGCCCCCTCTTATATATGGCTGGATCCGCCCTTGATATAATTTAGCCGCCCAATTGGATCCCTTAAAAGTTCCTGCTGAATGTGGAACAAATAATGTGGGTACAGCCATAAAAAGAAATTAACCACATTGTTTTTTTCTTTTCTAATATTCCTACTTTGACCTTGGAGTGGACTTAAAATCATTATTGCCACAAAATATACTTACAAGTTGAGTTGAGATTTACTGATCACAATAAGGTATCATTCACCAAAATTATTTGATACATTTACACAATACTGTGGATTCATTCTTATTTGTTGGATTCCAATTTTCGTGAATTTCGTTGGTACAGGTGAACCACAAAATTAAATGTTCAAAGAATAGCAATTTTTCTATAGGCTTGTATGAGGAGTTCGGCAAAACCATGAAAATGAATATCAAAGAACATGTAAGTTTTCCTTAATCCACGAAAATTGGTACCGACGAAAATAAATGAATCCCCAGTATCACATGTAGAATTAATCATTATGCTCCTAATAAGGGACAAAATTGACAAGGTAAAATGTTAAAAATTGACTCGTTTTCAATCAGTATTTGCTCAGGTTTTTTTTTAACCTTAATTCATATATTTGGGCTGGGGTATCTGTGTAAGTGACATCTTCTCATGTTTGTCTCGTTGCAATAACTGAAAAAGAAAAATATTGAATTAGTTTAAAGAAGACCTTTATCATAATCATTAACAAATGTATTTACAGATTTTTGATACGTTCAATAGATTCCAAACAGCTGCTGTCCCTTGTCAAATGTTTAGAATTATTTTCTGCATTTTTAGGAAGTGTTGTCATAATTTCATAATCATGGAAGGTCATATAACTAAAACCAATCTGGTGCTGTTGATTCATCAAATAAAAAAAGTTTGATATTTTTATGTCAGGCCTCATTGTTGATCCAAAATTCACATAGACAGTAAGTCGGTAAGTCTTGAATGCCAAAAGAAAGGGCATTATGTTTTTCGGTTTCTGCATCTGTTCATTCCTCCGCCAGTCAGTCCATTTGTCGTCTGATCCACTTCAGGTTACAGTTATTGGTCGAGGTATTTTTTGATGAAGTTGGAAAATCCAATCAACTTGAAACTTTCAAGTTCACATGCTCCCTATTATTTAATGTCAAATTAGAGTTTTGACCCCTAGTTGAATTTCACGGTCCACTAAACATAGAAAATAATAGTGCAAGTATGGCATCAGTGAACTATGGACACAATTTCAGGTTTACATTTATAAAAACTTCATTTATAATTAAGGTCTTTCCCCTACATGGGAAAGACCTTATTGTTTTTCTAATGTTTTTTTTTCTTTTTCTTTTTTTTCTTTTTTTTCTTCCAACATTTTTTTGACATGCCCGCTTATGATGTCTGTTGAAGTTATTAAGACCAAATATGGACCATCGGTAGAACTCACCAAGATGTATTATCAAATGACTCTGTTAAGGATTTCATCATCCCCTTTAGGAGTTATCTCCCTTTTATTGATTTTTTTCAACAGGGCCCCCCTTCATTGGTTTTAAAGATATCATGACCTTAATTGGACACAATGTAGATCTCATCATGATGAATTACCATGTGAGGCTGAATAGGATTTCATCGTCCCCTATGAGAGTTATATCCCCTTGAAACAATTTCTTTCCTTTGCATTTTTCTCAAAAAGTATAAGAGATAGAATCGATTTGAAAACGGCAACATGTACAAGAACAGATGGCAATATTAATGAACATGTACAATCATTTTGTCATTAACCCTTATAAGGAGTTATTCCCCTTGAAAAATGGTACATAATTTTAGAAAAATTGTATTTCGAGAACCAGAAGTCGTAGAGACTTGGGACCTTCACCAATAATCTTTAATTCATGTGACCTTTAATATGCAGTCAAGGTCAAAGGTCACTGAGTGCAAAAAAAAATTACGCTGCAATTTCAAGCTTACATATTAGGAAAACGATAAGACTTTGCTGCATACATACAGCGTATAAAATGTTCCTCTCGACGAGCTCTACATTTTATATGATAAGTCCAAAAATGTCCGACTGTCTGTTCAAAAGTTACAACGGGATGATTCTTAAAAGTATAGTATTTTGTGTATATCTTTTTAATGGTAACAGATATCAACCTACTATAAACTGCAAAGCTGATCAGTAATTCAAGACCTTCAATTTGAGGTCAATGTCAGGTCATGATGAAATTTCACCTTGACCTTCACATTATACTATGACCTTGACCTTGTGATATTTGAAAGGTCAAGTGGTCTTGAGTTGAATGGTGGTAGTCCCATGTCTCTACGACTTCTGGTTCTTAAGTTTGGTATTGCATCATATATTTGATGATTAATTGTGACCTTGGTGAACTTTGAAATTGTTCCAATTCTTTTTCTATAATGTTGCCATTCAACTGTAGATCAATTATCATTTAACAGATTTGAGATATCTATTGTCGTTTTAGAGATAATGCAGTTTGAAGTTTTGCGAGCAGAGGCATGTATTTCTGAATCAACAACAGCTTACTACTTAAAATGTTATGGAAATTGAAGAGGTTGACATAGTTATATGTTTGACTAAATACCAAAAACATTCCATTAAAAAAAACACCAAAAAATCAATTTGAAATTTTCAATTTGTAAGTTTCATAACTTCTATTTATATAGTTGATATTGCATCATTATTTGCATTTTGTCAAATGGGGTCATCTGATATATCAAATTGAAGGTCTTAATAAACTCTACCAAAAAATGAAAATTTTAAACCCCCTTTCCATCCCAGGGGGACGGGTGGGGTCATTTAGTGCAAACATTCAAATTTCTCAGATGGTAAGGTTGTCGCATATCAAATGAAAGAACATAAAGCGTACATTTCAAATTTCAAATTGACGTCCCCCAAAAATTGGTTGGATGGGGTCATTGAGTGCAAAAAATATATTTTCTTTTACTATATGGTTGTTGTATATCAAATGAAAGGTCATGATGTGTACATTTGAAATATCAAATTCCCAACCTCCAAAAATTGGTTGGATGGGGTTATTAAGTGCAAAAATAAAATTTTTTAGAACATGGCGTTGTCGCATATCAAATGAAAGCTCATCTACCCTGTGTTACACATATCATACTTCCGATCTCAAAAATGTAGGCGGATGAGGTCATTAAGTGTAAAAAAACAAAAAGTTACAGAAGGTATGCTTGTCATATATCAAACGAAAGGTCGTACAAAGAACATTACGAAAACATCACTTTTACAGGAAAGACCTTTCAATTGTTTTACAAACAATTGAGATACTAGTTTATGTAGTGATTTCATTCATAAATATTTTCAATCCCATAGTAAAATTTCAAATTTTTACAAAAAAATCTGAATTTACAATACAATATTTAGAAATCTGATGAAACAAGGTAATAGTAAGTTAAAGGCTAGTCCATCTTTAAAAGAAATGTATATCTGTTATTAAATTTTGAAAGAAAGCATTTAAAGTATTGTCACTGGGTTTATAATCAAGTCTGTAAAAAAATTCAATAAAGGATAGGTGACCATACTCTAATTGATGTTTGCATGACCAAGTAGATAAACCTATATAGTATCTACTAATACTGAATCTAGGTTGAACAGAAGTCAGTCTAGTGCACTCACCTTGTTCTTAGTCACAGGGTAAACTTGTATTGATTTGAAATATTGTACAAAATTTATCAAGGCTTCAGTATAGGTTATATATTATATAGATATGTTTAGTGCATAATGATTAATTACACATACAATTGTATTATTACCACTGCCAAATCTTATGTTTATTCAATAGTAGCAATCCTGTAAGTTCTTTATTCTGTTTGTCTCTCTGTCTACCTGATCCTGTTTGTCTCTCTGTCTACCTGATCCTGTAAGTTCTTTATTCTGTTTGTCTCTCTGTCTACCTGATCCTGTAAGTTCTTTATTCTGTTTGTCTCTCTGTCTACCTGATCCTGCAAGTTCTTTATTCTGTTTGTCTCTCTGTCTACCTGATCCTGTAAGTTCTTTATTCTGTTTGTCTCTTGTCTACCTGATCCTGTAAGTTCTTTATTCTGTTTGTCTCTCTGTCTACCTGATCCTGTAAGTTCTTCATTCTGTTTGTCTCTCTGTCTACCTGATCCTGTAAGTTCTTTATTCTGTTTGTCTCTCTGTCTACCTGATCCTGTAAGTTCTTTATTCTGTTTGTCTCTCTGTCTACCTGATCCTGTAAGTTCTCTATTCTGTTTGTCTCTCTTGTCTACCTGTTTGTGTGTCAGAGGATTAGTCATTCCACATCTACTGTAGATGTTCCAGAGATGTAGCTGCTGGGAGAATTAAAAGGGAGGTTACAGGACCTTTATCTAAGGACCCTGGGATCGGGAGTTTTTAAGCTCAAGATTTTAGGATTGATCCTTTTAAAATTCTGGAATTGTTTTTTCGAATTACGGGATGTCAGGATTTAAATTTCTTTAAATTTCGGGACCTCAGGATTTGGGATTTCCTACTCCCCCCTCCTCCTTAAACCTACTAGTCTCACCCTTAAATTATGACTTCAATTATTAGCCATCCAATGTATCTATGTCAGACATCTGCAATAAATTCAAGCTTTAAAATAATGTTATGCTTGGTAACTGGGATACTCAGTCAGTTGATCCATGTATTACACATTCCCAATTTCCATTCTCAATTTTATATTATAAGCAGAAATAAATAAGTGTGCAATAATCCATAAAACCCATTACCTGGTGGTGACGGAAATCATAAACAAAAAATAATTATAAAAACCATCTAACACATGTTGACAAAATAAACAGTATATATGTGAAGTTATTTCTTAAAAAGGAATATAAACCAAAACTTTTTTTTTATAAATGTTAATTTTTTTGGAATAATTGTGAATTTTGTGTTGATGGTATTTAGTAGTCCTTGTTAATAGAGTAATCTTGTTCATTTAAAGTTATGAATCAAACTAGTTTTGTCAAGCTTTTTTATGAAGCATTAACATTTATACCTGAGATAGTAAATAAATAAGACTTTGTTGAAAGTTGACCAAATTGTACAGATTTCAACTACATTCAGGACTTATATAAAGAAAACACATATATATAGACCTGAGGGCTTTACAAATTGATATGTGATTTGGTGTAACAAACATGATTTTGGGGGACATATGCACTATGTTTCTGGTCAATGTAATTGTTGTTTTGAACATTTCAAGAGACCTATTTCTGTCCATTCATTTGAGCAATGAAAAGGGGCCATTCAGGACTTTATCAAAACCTACTTTAAATTATTTAGCTTAGAACTTGAAAAATATGGTCACTTGCATATTTGGGTTTTGTTAAGTTAGTGGGTTGCTGTTAGCTGAAACATGGTGTAGAAAATGAACTATAAATGTTATATCAAAAAAGGTTAGATTTATCATTAACTGGAGGTTAAACCCGTGTAAATGCTAACACAGGTAATTTTAACTCCAATGGAGCATTGACATTTAATAACCTAGACCGAATTTCATTTCAAGAAGTTCATATGTATCCTAAAGGTGTGTACAGTATGTTTATCAGTCAGGTGAAGAAAAACTGTCTGACCACTTGTAAACAACTGGAGCAGAAATAAACATGTTTGTTTGTTATTTATTCTGCATTAATACATGTAATATATAGAAATGAGATAATTAAGGGATTTTAATCAGCTGTTCCAGGATTATATATGTTGACACTTTTGGAATAACACTTTGACTCTGTGAAAATGTCACATTGAATGATTTGTTTTAGATTATCTCTCTGCCAAGGTTAGTGACGTTTTCGTATGTGGTGTAATATCATGTCATTTTCATTTCAACGACCTAGATTAACTCTGCCATGTGTAGTCGATTTAACAAGTTGGACAATATTTGATAATTGTCACTCATCCCGGTATAGAACTTGATAGTGGATAAATTTTAGTTCTTATTCAATTAGAAAGTGTACAAATCTAGTCAGCTTCCACTATGCACCCAGGACGGAGTAGTGTTTCATGTGTGAGTGGGATACCAGAGGCCGGTTCTTCTTCCCCAACTGTAACATCACCTACAGAACAGAATTATTACTATGGTTATTATCCATATTACCCTATTTACTCAGTTTCTCAGGATAGTGCCGGAGTGTATAATGTTTACCATACATGGCCAGCTAGTGTACCAAGCAGGAACAAACCACGGTAAAACAAAAATTGGCATGTTTTATAATCTATAGATCTGTAGTATTATAATTCATCGTCATTAACTGTAGAAAATTGTTTATACATATTATATGTTGTTTGGTATTTGTACATTTTAAAATGTAACATGTTACACGTACTGTCAATATACACCCACTAAGCACTTTATCCCATACTTCATCATAACATATTCCTGTTATTTGTGTAAAAATTCTCAATGCACACAAATATTTCCTATCTCTTCTATGAAAAAAAAACCCATAAAAAACTTGTATCTCCCACTATACAATAAATACTTTAAAAATTGCATAATTTCTTTTTAGAAATGATAAAAAGTGTACCAATCGTGGAAAAATGCAAGTATTTTGTCATTATACTATTTAGAATTTGAAATTTTGTCATTTCCAAATGGTGTTTTTACAAGATTTTATATTATAACAATTGTGTGTGCTTTACATCATGCCTCATTTGTGTGTCTTTTTTTTTATATACATCAATATGCATTTATTTCCCAATAAAAAAGATGAATATTCTCTTTTTTGAGTCCATATGTCAAACTTGTCTCTCAAATGCATATTCCTTTTCATTGCACAATATTCCTGACACTTTGGCTATGCAATTTGGAGGAATCTAATATGAAAATGTAGACAAGGGGGGTAGGTAGGTAGAGATTGTGAAATGGAGAATCATTTCAATTGCTTTTACTGTTTTCTTATCAATTTGTTTCCATATGATTAGATTTGGTAAGAGAATGACAGAGATCTAGATGAATAAAAATATTAATTGAACAGTGTTAAACTGACAGTGTTAAAAATAAATTTAATATGTATTTATAAGAGAATGATAATCCCTTTCTTCAAAATTAAGTAAGCGTTAATCATCTATATTTATTTTAAATCTTGTTAACAAGATCAATGTGGTTATGGGCAGTTATAATTCAATTATAGAAATTTTTGGTTTTGAACTCTTAGTACACAATAGGATAATTATTTATAAGAACATGGATTTCATTGGTTGATAGTGCTTTGCTATATTCTAAATATGTCAGTTTGTTCTCAGTCAGAGTTGATAGAGTTTCCATCTGATTTAAAAAAATATTTCCACATTCATGTAACTGTTTTGGAGCCTCTCAGTTCATCCCTAGGTTTCAGCAGAGTTTGTGTTGCTCAAAAGTTGGATTTGTGGACTTTATTTTTCCTAATTATTGTGGTTGCCCTTGGGAACTTTATTTGCAGGTAGATATTATCCATGATATAGAACAATAACAAAACATACAGCATAAAAAAAAACATTAAAAAAGTGAATACCTCAAAAATGTATACTCGATCACACAATCAAATTTAGAAACAAAAACACAAAATTTGATTTTTCATTATATTTATTTGACATTTATATCTCACCCCTTTATTCACCACCACAATCAAAGGTATTGATCAGTTATATCTTCCTTACCTAGATATCATGCAACTTTTTTGTTTGTCAGAAACAGGTGGTGGAATATTAATACAATTTAACAACATATTGCATTTTTTTGCATATTATTATTACAATCTTTTTACATATTATTACAATCCTATTACAAATTATCATTACAATCTTTTTGCATATTATTACAATCTTCTTAAAAAACCTTTAAACAAATGATTTGAACAATCTTTTTACATATTATTACATTTTTGTACAATCATATTTCATATTATTACAATCTTCATATTATTATCACAATTCTATTACATCTTATTATTACAATCTTTTTACATCTTATTATTACAATCTTTTTACATCTTATTATTACAATCTTTTTACATATTATTATTACAGTCCTATTACATCTTATTATTACAATCTTTTTAGCTCACCTGGCCCGAAGGGCCAAGTGAGCTTTTCCCATCACTTTGCGTCCGGCGTCCGTCGTCCTGCGTCCGTCGTCGTCGTCCGTCGTTAACTTTTACAAAAATCTTCTCCTCTGAAACTACTGGGCCAAATTAAACCAAACTTGGCCACAATCATCATTGGGGTATCTAGTTTAAAAAATGTGTCCGGTGACCCGGCCAACCAACCAAGATGGCCGCCATGGCTAAAAATAGAACATAGGGGTAAAATGCAGTTTTTGGCTTATAACTCAAAAACCAAAGCATTTAGAGGAAATCTGACATGGGGTAAATATGTTGATCAGGTCAAGATCTATCTGCCCTGAAATTTTCAGATGAATCGGTCAACCCGTTGTTGGGTTGCTGCTCCTGAATTGGTCATTTTGAGGAAATTTTGCTGTTTTTGGTTATTATCTTGAATATTATTATAGATAGAGATAAACTGTTAGCAGCAATAATGTTCGGCAAAGTTAGATTTACAAATAAGTCAACATGACCGAAATGGTCAGTTGACCCCTTTAGGAGTTATTGCCCTTTATAGTCAATTTTTAACCATTTTTCATAAATATAAGTAATCTTTTACAAAAATCTTCTCCTCTGAAACTACTGGGCCAAATTAATCCAAACTTGGCCACAATCATCTTTGGGGTATCTAGTTTAAAAAATGTGTGGCGTGACCCGGTCAACCAACCAAGATGGCCGCCACGGCTAAAAATAGAACATAGGGGTAAAATGCAGTTTTTAGCTTATAACTCAAAAACCAAAGCATTTAGAGGAAATCTGATGTGGGGTAAAAATGTTTATCAGGTCAAGATCTATCTGCCCTGAAATTTTCAGATGAATCGGTCAACCTGTTGTTGGGTTGCTGCCCCTGAATTGGTAATTTTGATGAAATTTTTGCCGTTTTTGGTTATTATCTTGAATATTATTATAGATAGAGATAAACTGTAAACAGGAATAATGTTCAGCAAAGTTAGATTTACAAATAAGTCAACATGACCGAAATGGTCAGTTGACCCTTTAAGGAGTTATTGCCCTTTATAGTCAATTTTTAATCATTTTTCGTAAATCTTAGTTATCTTTTACAAAAATCTTCTCTTCTGAAACTACCGGGCCAAATTAATTCAAACTTGGCCACAATCATCTTTGAGGTACCTTGTTTGAAAAATGTGTCCGATGACCTGGCCATCCAACCAAGATGGCCACCACGGCTAAAAATAGAACAGGGGTAAAATGTAGTTTTTTGCTTTTAACTCTGAAACCCAAATCATTTAGAGGAAATCTGACAAGGAGTTAAATTGTTAATCAAGTCAATATATATCTGCCCTGAAATATTCAAATGAATTGGACAACCGGTTGTTGGGTTGCTGACCTCCAATTGGTAATTTTTAAAGAAATTTTGCTGTTTTTGGTTATTATCTTGAATACTATTATAGATAGCTATAAACTGTAAACAGCGATAATGTTCATCAAAGTAAGATCTACAAATAAGTCCACATGACCTAAATGGTCAATTGACCCCTTAAGGAGTTATTGCCCTTTATAGTCAATTTTTAACAATTTTCATTAATTTGGTAAATTTATGTAAATTTTTACCAAATATTTTTCTCTGTTCCTAATGGGCAAAGTTCATTACAGATATAATTGTTAGAAGCAAGAATGTTCAGTAAAGTAAGAACTTCAAACACATCACCATCACCAAAATACAATTTTGTCATGAATCCATTTGTGTCCTTTGTTTAATATGCACATAGACCAAGGTGAGCGACACAGGCTCTTTAGAGCCTCTAGTTTCATCTTATTATTACAATCTTTTTTCATCTTATTATTACAATCTTTTTACATCTTATTATTACAATATTTTTACATCTTATTATTACAATATTTTTACATCTTATTATTACAATCCTATTTCATCTTATTATTACAATCTTTTTACATCTTATTATTACAATCTTTTTACATATTATTATTACAGTCCTATTACATCTTATTATTACAGTCCTATTACATGTATCGTAAAATTGTAATAATAACCGTTTTAAATATTACACAGTTCTGCATCAACTGGATTATTTTATTTGACAATGATGTCATGGAAGCTTTATAACTCAATTGTGCAGTACAGCATGGTATAGAATCTTGATCAATACTTCATACTTTACATTGGCAGAAATCCAAAGACAATATATAGACCCCTAAAAATCTTCACAGGGATGATGTAAGACTTTTGGACACTATATTCCTGTTTTTCTGGGCTATTCCTGATGTTTTTGTATAATGCATCATATTAAAGTACTGTGGTAGATATTAGAGTATAAAGGGCCTGATTTTAGAAGTACCAGTAACAGTGATCATTATTTGATGTTATGGTGAATTTGTTTTATACTTGTGTTCCTGTGTTTTGTCATCTGTTATACAGATATTATAAAGACAGCAAAATTCTGATTTCTCAAGACTTTAATTTCTAGATAATTATAGATTATGGCTAGTCATCTCAATGAGATTGATTTTCTCGCTTGAGCCAGTATGGCGAAAAGTGAGAAAAACAGAAAATGACTAATGATAATCTGTTTATTACTATTTTACCTATGCCCAGGTTGTTACCTCCATCGACACATCGACAGTGGAGTTGTAACATGTCTGTCCCAAATCAGGAACTTTATTAGCAAAGTTGTAACATGTCTGTCTCAAATCAGGAGCCTTAACAGCTAAGTTGTTCCATGTCCGTCCCAAATCAGGAACTTTGTTAGCAAAGTTGTAACATGTCTGTCTCAAATCAGGAACCTTGTCAGTGGAGTTGTAACATGTCTGTCCCATATCATGAACTTAGTCAGTGGAGTTGTAAAATGTCTGTCACCAAATCATGAACCCTGTCAGAGAAGTTGTAACATGTCTGTCCCATATCATGAACTTTGTCAGTAGAGTTGTAAAATGTCTGTCACCAAATCATGAACCTTGTCAGCAGAGTTGTTACATGTCTGTCCCATATCATGAACTTTGTCAGTGGAGTTGTAAAATGTCTGTCACCAAATCATGAACCTTGTCAGCGAAGTTGTAACATGTCTGTCCCATATGAACTTTGTCAGTGGAGTTGTTACATGTCCTTCCCAAATCATAAACCTTGTCAGCGTTGTTGTTACATGTCTGTCCTAAATCAGGAACCTTTTCAGCTAAGTTGTAACATGTCTGTCTCAAATCATGAACCATATCAGCTAAGTTGTTCCATGTCCGTCCCAAATCATGAACCTTGTCAGCGGAGTTGTAACATGTCTGTGTCAAATCATGAACCTTGTCAAGGAAGTTGTAACATGTCTGTGTCAAATCATGAACCTTGTCAGCGGAGTTGTAACATGTCTGTCTCAAATCATGAACCTTGTCAGCAGAGAACTTGTCTGTCTCAAATCAGGAACCTTGTCAGCGGAGTTGTATCATGTCTATCTCAAATCAGGAACCTTGTCAGCGGAGTTGTAACATGTCTGTCTCAAATCAGGAACCTTGTCAGCAGAGTTGTAACATGTCTGTGTTAAATCAGGAATCTTGACAGGGGAGTTGTAACATGTCGGTCTCAAATCAGGAACCTTGTCAGTGGAGTTGTAACATGTCTGTCTCACATCAGGAACCTTGTCAGCAGAGTTGTAACATGTCTGTGTCAAATCAGGAACCTTGTCATCAGAGTTGTAACATGTCTGTCTCAAATCATGAACCTTGTCAGCAAAGTTGTAACAAGTCTGTCCCATATCATGAAATTTGTCAGTTGAGTTGTAACATGTCTATCTCAAATCAGGAACCTTGTCAGCAGAGTTGTAACATGTCTGTCTCAAATCAGGAACCTTAACAGCTAAGTTGTTCCATGTCTGTCCTAAATCATGAACCTTGTCAGCGGAGTTGTTCGTGGTATGTCCCAAATCATGAACCTTGTCAGCAGAGTTGTAACATGTCTGTATCAAATCATGAATCTTGTCAAGGAAGATGTAACATGTCTGTGTCAAATAATGAACCTTGTCAGCGGAGTTGTAACATGTCTGTATCAAATCAGGAATCTTGACAGTTGTTTTCCTGTCCATGTCTGAATTAAGTGTTCATTTGTCCTTTGAAGGTTGGGTAGTTTTTATGGAAGGGACATTTTGTTGCTAGCTGTTATTAAACCAGTGCCTTAGATGAAAAGAGAACCATACAATCATATTAATTAAAAGGATTAATTGAGAGTTTTACTGGTCAGTGTTCTTAATTATTCAGCATTTTGCTTTTAGTCTCAAATATTGGATAGAAAATAAAATACATATATATACTCCCACAATAGTATAAGTATGAATGAAACTTGATCCTATGTGGAGTAGTATGTTTATACACATACTTCAAATACTGATGACTGAATGTTAATACTTAGATAGGGACAGATGTATTATAATCTTGTTTATCTACAAAGAGATAACCCATAGTGACATATTATTTCATCTTCAGATATATCAAGTATGAACTAGTAGTTTCTAGTTATTGCCATTAATTAGGTTAAGTGATGGTCTTTATTTAAGGACATCAGAATTTATCCTTGTTATATATAATCCTCAGTTCTATTAGGGAATTTAGGTCCAATCCAGTAAAGTAATTTTTGGTTTGTCTCTAAGGGTGTGCCTATTGCTGCCCCATCTTACAGAGTCAAGTCTGGTGGTAATTTTCTAATCAAGCATCCTTCAAAAGGTCTATTTTTGATTTCTTTGTGTTTCTGGAAAATATGAAATTTACTGCTTGACCCAGTTGGATGACAGTATACTCAGTGTAAACGAATATTGCAATCAAAATGAATTATTTTTTAAAGTTTAAGTGGACTTGATATTTATGGCTTACATGTAGGAGTGATATAACCTTTCCTAGTCAGAAATTTTTTTGTTTTTGTTTGGTAGGCATTTTACATAGGATCTACTATTACTAAAAACATTATAGGTTGTCTGTCATCTTGTCCATTGTTTATTAACATGTTACAAGTTTTCTGAAACATACTTCAAACTTTTATATAAATGTTGACTATTACGCATTATACAGAAAAGCTATTCTTGGATGTCATTGGTTTAATTTCAGATTTTTTTTTCTGTGAAACTTAAAAGCAATTTTTTTTTTCAAATTTAAGGATTAGATGTATTATATAAAGGCCCTGTGCAAAGATTTGTTGATTGAGTGTAAAAAAACTTAAAACGCAATAACTCAATGGACTTATAATGGATAAGCAAGATAAATGGTTTTGTTATTAAAAAACATGTAAAAATGAGAAGAAAAATTTCTGCAATGAATAAATTATGCAGATGTATTTTTTTCAAGTGGCCCTCTTCATATACATATAGTATGAATAAAATACCCTGCCAGTATTTCCTTGAGGTTAAGTGTTGATTGTTATATATATATGTTTGTTTTCTACACCATACATCAATGTACTACAGTTCTGTCTGAATAAGTACAAATAACTAGACTCAACCAGAATAGAAACAATAATTATTGCACAATTTGTACTTTACACTACTACATTCCAATATACTGTCTCATCTAACTTTATTTATTCATATTATTACCAAATTTATGTGTCCTGATTATTGTATTTATATAATCCCATTGATTAACACAAGATACATAAACATGCACTATAATTGCCCAAGCATGGACACAGTGGACATGCCTGCAGATACTTTTGGTTGGTTAAACATGTGTCAAAATGTAGAAATGTATATCCTATGTTAAATTCTAATTCGTAAACTCAAACGAACATAAAATATTTATCAAATAACCACAAACTCTTACATGGGAGACGCCACTTGCAGAGACAAGCGCACATTTTATTATAAATATGAGTATAATATTGGTGAAAGTTCATAGAAATATTTAGCTATTAAGCAGCTTGTACTGGTTTCCCCATACTTGTGGTCCACAAATCTGAAAATAAATAATATGATTAATAATATTATTTATTTTGCAAAATGCTACTGTACACTTTGACTGCAATGGCTGGAATGACTTTAAACCACCTGAGTTCACTCGTGCATGAACTCAATATCCCAATCGAACCGACCTTACTATAATTAACCAAACATGTGTTAACTACAAAATGTATAAACAAACAACATTTTACATGTTCCATTTTGTACAACTTTGATAAATACATGTATGCAGACATTGTTCATACAGTAAAAAAAACATTTATAAAATATATGATTTATATAATAGAATTCCATCAGGTTAAGTTTTGGTCATGTAAAATTGGTATTCACAATGAAAGAATCAACTTTCCTTTATTTTATTTGAAAGGAGGACCTCTTTGTTTTTTCTTTGTTTTAAGAATAGTTGATAAAAAATACCATTTCTCTCAGGTTTTATTGATACAGTATACAGTATATATTCATGTAATCATTGAATGCATTTCTTAATCATAATGATTTGACTTTAACTATGCCTGAAAGGAATTGACTAAATAGTGAGATTTGATAGACATTTAGAAAACAGAAATAATTCAAACAAAGTTTAAAACCTATTTCTATTTGGTTAATGAATATTTGTTTTCTCAATCTTTTACTATTTCAAATTATTTTAAATACCAATTACCCATTTCTCAAAGCTTGAATTTGAAGTTGTTTTAAAAACATTAAAGAGACATGTATTTTCAAAGTGTGAAATGACTGTGAAACTTGTATGACAATCAATTTGTGTACAAGGTCAATAAGAAGTTAGAGTTATCTATCTTCTTTTTTTTTTTTTAACACTTGAACATAAATTTATTGCACTTAAGCTGTTAACAATGACCTTACTGCTACAGCTTTAACTGTAAGGTACCCTGAAATGGTTAGTATCTATAAGAACAGGTTTTCATATAGATAAGAATTTTTTTCTTATATTTTATATTAGAATATTACAATTATATATTGACTGAGGATGAAGTCCGAGGTCGATATACTTCTTTGGGTCGATATATCCTGTATTGACCTCATACAAAGGCTATATTTGATATATTACTAATTTCCGACCATGTTTGTATCAAAATCGTCATTTAGGTTTGTTGAAACGTTATATATATTACATTGTCCCCTTGACAATAACAACATATTAGTTGTTATTTCATTTACTTTTTTTTTGGACATCTTATGTATTTGAAATTTTTTTTTCGTCAAATAATCGATCACAGATATCATTTGTTTCAAAACGTTAAACAATATCCTGAAATTCATTACATGACGTCACAAAGTATATCGGTTTATAGATATTCTAAAAAATAACCGTGCAATATGCTTTTTGCCGGTCAATATGCTTTTTGCTATCCGCCGTTTTCTCTCTACCTTCGAAAATATAGTTTAACATGTGACTATCCCTAAACGAATCAAATTTGTTAAAATATACGAATTAATAATATAATTAAATACAATGTTCAATAATAATATAACACAATTCAATACACCGATATGAAATTAATTATATAGTTTTCTTCAATCCATGTAATCAAATTAAATAACGCCCATATAATACACTTATCCGAAATTGATTGTCTGGTGTCAATTCATCTCGTTTAAAAACTACATGATTTAAGAGTGTGTGCAGATATCGATTTCCTTGATGGGATGGTTTACTTTGTTTAAAGGTGAGAGAGAGCATGCTTTTGAAAGGATGAATGTTGAATTTTTTGAAAATTTTGAAGTTATCTATCTTACATTTTGCATACTTGACTAATTAGAAAAATACTGTAAACAACCAAGATGACATAATTCGTAAGATTTAGTAAACAAATAGATATAGGTGGAAATAACAATATTAACTTAGTTTTTGCTAGATGACAACAATATTTAGTTAATATAAAAATTATATGTATGCATGTGCATATTCCTCAAAACACTGATTTGTTATTAAAGCTTTCTTTGAAACATTATGTAGCAATATTAAATGTTTTCCCAGGGCTTGTCATAGCACAATAGACTAAAAATTACTGAAAGAAAATTGATTTTGGTTTTCTATGATTACTAAATTTAAATCCTGTAAAAATCTGATTTGAAATTTCATGCTTCATCCAACTTAAAGCTTAATAAAGACCATTAAGTGTGGGAAGTTTATGTTTATGTATGAATAAAACACACATCAGGAGTCATTAGTCCCCAAAAGAAACTCTCAATTTCACCCTTTAAAGTTCAATGTTACCATCAAGGTTTCTTTGATACAATGGTTTACCAAGATATATTAAACATTTCAGTGATGTATTTTAAGATACACTTTTGGAAATTTTGTATAAGAAAGGGTAAAAAGTATATAGTACTATAGAAAGTATTTTGTAAATGAGAACAATTCGTCAAAATGGCATAGAAGTTAACTTCAGGACTCAGCAAGATCAGAAAATGGTTTCGATTTGTGTCAAGTGGGAAAGTTTAAAAAACCATCTACATTTATCTGTGTCAATGGGACACACACTACTTTATAACTACACATAGCTAAAGTACTTGTTATGTTGTCATCCAGATTAAGCACTTGATATTGTTATTGACATTTCCATTCATTTTTTCACTAATACTTAGAAATTATCCAGCTGTTAAGTATGTCAATTTGCTTGTTACAGTGCTTTATGGTATTTTTTTGTCAAGTACAAATGTATATATACATGATGTAAGGAAGATAACTCTAACTTGTTATGGAATGTCTTTTAAAAACAGGGAGTATACAATAAATATTTCATCAAAGGGGGTATTTATTAATGGGGCTCTCTGTCAGTTGAGAGTTCTCTGTCACCGTGTCTTTCCATTTCTTTTTTTTTATGTATTATTTACTGCTACTGAACCACTTGACAGAATTTTGTGAAACTTTCATAGCACTCACAGGATGTACTTGTCACCTGTGACATTTACTCATTAGAATGATTTTTATCCGCAAATGAGGTCTTTTAATTGTTCAACTTCATTTGAAATACCTTCAATGGATAAGAATCTTTTGATAAGGTTTTCTTGGCTTCTATGAAAGAGATTGATTAAACATTTGGGTTGGAGCTTGATAATGTTGAGAGTTGTAACATTAGTAAGCAGTTATTACATTGACTGTTGCCACTTCCTGTTTGCCAATATTTTGAAATTTTACAATACTCATTTTATGAAGAAAATTGGTGTCAAATTTTTCTGAACTTCTATGAAAGGGAATGATCACTTATGCTTCAGTATGCATGTTACCTCAATTAACTGCATGCAGCAACACAGGTTCAAGCTCATCATTGAGTTTATAGAAACAATCTGAGCCACTAAGACAACTCACACAACCTTTAATCTATTTTTGGAGAATTACTTTATTATATGTGTTAATGCATAGTTTTACCATAATCTTTTTTTCAATAGGTATTTAAATAGACAATAATAGTGCATTGACTTGACATATCAATGATATAAGGATGAGGCTTAGAAACAGGGAAGTGAGAGGCTCTGTCGAGCTTTTTCACCGTTTTGCGCCGAATCCTTATATCGTTGATATGTCAAGTCAATGCACTATTATTGTCTTTATACTAAAAAAAAACATTTTTAATTGTTGTTTTATGTGTTAATATTATTATTTGTTTCAAATATTGGGAAACTTCCCCGGTTTTTAAAAAGGCCTCATATCATGCAGGCGGAGAAATATAAAACATGCGGGTACAAAAAATTATTGCAATCTTATAGGATTTATTGCATACTTGCCAACATTTCAAAATGCCTTCAAATTTATTTCAATGATGTTTATTTGTTTTTTCATACTTTCACAATCATATACCCATGGTAAAATTGATTGGTATGCCCCTTCTAATGATTTTTACCAATATTTGTACTTTTGGAAAACACTATAGTAGATTGAATGAAACTATAAAGCAGACAAAAGGATCAGCAATAGTAAATCAACAAAAATTAGTCCATTTTTGCAATTCAAGATAAAGTTATATTTTCTTAGAATATATAAATACAAGAAATAACACCCCATAGTGTCGAAACAAGTAATAAATAGCCCATTTTAATTATTTACTATTATTTGTATTTTTAGCTTGGACCATGATTAATTTGTCTATTTGTAAACTTCTACTTGTAGGGAGTAAAATAATTTTCTGTTCATGCTATTTGACTAGTTATCTGACATTGTAGGGGATATAAATGTGGCTGTCTTTCTGAAAGTATTAAACTGGTAAGATTTGTCTCCCTTAGTAATAAATTGTATGATGAATACAGTCTTATATTAGTTGCTACTTTTTTCATACCCCTTCCAATTAATTCCTTCATGTTTTATGTTTCAAATAGCATGAAGGGGGATTAAACTACACTGTAAAAAATGTTTGGTCATTAATATTGAAGTGAAGTGAAGTAGCGATTTGGTGACAGGTCTAGCTGAAAATTGTTAAAAATAAGTATGTCTGAAGCTATCAAAAGATTCCAAGACCCTTAACATAAAATTGTTCATATTTGTTGAAGTTTTCAATACTTTTGATAGAACTTTTTCCAAAAGTGCTGGTGGGATTTTTTGAATTTTGCAAAAAGTGCTGGTGGGATTTTTTAAATTTTCATTTATTGTTTAAAAGAAATGCACTACGAATTAACTATGTTCCCTGGTCAAATGTTCTTTAAAAGAGAAGTATATATTTCACCAGTTCTTACAAAATCAAGAGATAATATTAAAAGGAGTCAGGCAACTGCAGTAAATCACAATGAGACAAATAAAATTGAGAATGGAAATGGGGAATGTGCCAAAGAGACAACAACCCGACCATAGAAAAAACAACAGCAGAAGGTCACCAACAGGTCTTCAATGTAGTGAGAAATTCCCGCACCCAGAGTTAAAGTGTTAATACAAGTAAAACATAGGCCATTTTTATTCTTGGCCATCTTTATCAAGGAAATCTTATTTGATAATTATTAGATTTTTTTATAAGCATATAGTGCAGGTTAAATTATTTTTGTGAAAAAAATAAAAATGATATCTTTTGAACTTGAAGGGGAGATAAATGTGGTTATTTTACTAACAAGTATGAAACTAGGAAGATTTGTCTCCCTTAGTATTATATTTTCTATAATCGGAAGTAATCCATCAGTTCTTGCAAGTTTGACAAATATTTAAGAAAATAAGTTTGGTGTCTGCAATTAATATCTGTAATATTGCATGGCTAAAACCAGTTGTTGGCTTGACACAGGTTATGTACTTCTCATATATTTCATGATGGTATTAAACTAAACCCCTAACAGGAGGGATTGTACCTGATATTCTTATGATGAAGACATAATCTTTCAATCAGTTTAATTTAGGTCTGGCTGGAGCTGGCATGTCAGTAACTGCTAGTAGTCTGTTGTTATTTATGTATTATTGTCATTTTGTTTTATTTTGTTTTGTTTCATATTCTGACATTGGACTACAACTTCTCTTAAACTGAGTTTTACTGTGCATATTGTTGTGCTTTTGTTTTTTATAAGACCGCAAAATTTGAAAAAATTTTCGTCGTATATTGCTATCACGTTGGCGTCGTCGTCTGCGTCGTCGTCGTCGTCCGAATACTTTTAGTTTTCGCACTCTAACTTTAGTAAAAGTGAATGGAAATCTATGAAATTTTAACACAAGGTTTATGACCACAAAAGGAAGGTTGGTATTGATTTTGGGAGTTTTGGTCCCAACATTTTAGGAATTAGGGGCCAAAAAGGGCCCAAATAAGCATTTTCTTGGTTTTCGCACTATAACTTTAGTTTAAGTTAATAGAAATCTATGAAATTTTGACACAAGGTTTATGACCACAAAAGAACGGTTGGGATTGATTTTGGGAGTTTTGGTTTCAACAGTTTAGGAATTAGGGGCCAAAAAAGGTCCCAAATAAGCATTATTCTTGGTTTTCGCACAATAACTTTAGTTTAAGTAAATAGAAATCAATGAAATTTAAACACAATGTTAATGACTACAAAAGGAAGGTTGGTATTGATTTTTGGAGTTGAGGTCACAACAGTTTAGGAATTATGGGCCAAAAAGGGACCCTAATAAGCATTTTTCTTGGTTTTCGCACCATAACGTTAGTATAAGTAAATAGAAATCTATGAAATTTAAACACAAGGTTTATGACCATAAAAGGAAGGTTGGTATTGATTTTGGGAGTTTTGGTCCCAACAGAATAAGGGGCCCAAAGGGTCCAAAATTAAACTTTGTTTGATTTCATCAAAATTGAATAATTGGGGTTCTTTGATATGCCGAATCTAACTGTCATGACTGTGTATGTAGATTCTTAACTTTTGGTCCCGTTTTCAAATTGGTCTACATTAAGGTCCAAAGGGTCCAGAATTAAACTTAGTCTGATTTTAACAAAAATTGAAATCTTGGGGTTCTTTGATATGCTGAATCCAAAAATGTACTTAGATTTTTTATTATGGGCCCAGTTTTCAAGTTGGTCCAAATCAGGATCTAAAATTATTATATTAAGTATTGTGCAATAGCAAGTCTTTTCAATTGCACAGTATTGCGCAATGGCAAGAAATATCTAATTGCACAATATTGTGAAATAGCAAATTTTTTTTTAATTAGAGTTATCTTTCTTTGTCTAGAATAGTAAGCAAGAAATATCTAATTGCAAAATATTGTGCAATAGCAAGATTTTTTTTTAATTGGAGTTATCTTTCTTTGTCCAGAATCAACTTAAATCTTTGTTATATACAATATACAATGTATATTCACTTTTTACTGCCAACTGATAAATTAAAATAATCTTTACCATTCAGTGATAACAAGCAGTTTTTTTACATCTTAATATTTTATGATGTATTTAAATGAGTAGTTATTGTTGCAAACTCCATTAGAAATTTTAATTGAGATTAGTTTTGGAATAAGGGAAAGGGGGATGTGATTAAAAAAATTGGGTTCAATTTTTCTCATTTGAAATTTCATAAATAAAAAAGAAAATTTCTTCAAACATTTTTTTGAGAGGATTAATATTCAACAGCATAGTGAATTGCTCTAAGAGAAAACAAAAATTTTAAGTTCATTAGAACACATTCATTCTGTGTCAGAAACCTATGCTGTGTCAACTATTTAATCACAATCCAAATTTAGAGCTGAATCCAGCTTGAATGTTGTGTCCATACTTGCCCCAACCGTTCAGGGTTCAACCTCTGCGATCGTATAAAGCTACGCCCTGCGGAGCATCTGGTTCTACATTGACTAGAGGTATAGGGGGAGGGTTGAGATCCTGCTGCAATTTTGTGCCTGTCCCAAGTCAGGAGCCTCTGGCGTTTGTTTGTCTTGTATGATTTTTAATTTTAGTTTCTTGTGTATAATTCCGAGTTTAATATGATGTCCATTATCACTGAACTAGTATACATATTTGTTATAGGGGCCAGCTAAAGGACGCTTCCGGGTGCGGTAGTTTCTCTCTACATTGAAGACCCATTGGTGATACTTCAAGTGAAAAGTAGCCCATTTGAATTCTTGACCATCTTTATCCAAGAAATACAATTTAATAGTTATTAGAATTTTAGCCAGGAAAGCGTGTGTGTGTTTTTTTTGGTTCTTTTTTTTTTTTGGGGGGGGGGGGGGGGGTATTTGTAATCAATAAGTATAAAACTAGTAAGATTTGTCTCTTAGTAATATATGCTCTTTAAAAGGGAAGTAATCCAGCAATTCTTTCAAACTCAACAATTAGTTAGAAAAGTAGTTTGGTGTACTTGATATCTGTATTAGTGTAACAGTTACTGAAACTTTTATACCACTTACTGCAGTATTTCTTCAATGTTAACCTTAGATTGTCTTACTTTTCTCCATTGTTTGACAATTTTCAAGTGAGTAACAGGAATTTGACCATTATTTAACTCTTGTTGCACAATGGCACAATGTAAATACACTAACTCCTCATACACCATTTTCTAGGATTCAGTCAAACTCAATAGGATTGTTTGTTATCATGTGTAGTTGAGCATTATTATACTGTGCTGTCATATTGATTTGACAATTTTTCTTGTGGGAGTTTTGAAACTTTGTCCTTATCTTTACTAAAATTTACACATAGATATCTTGCCAAGGAAACTACCGAAAGACTGTTTTACATAAAGCTTAAAGAGTAAGATTTGTGATCTCAATAACATATCCTATACTGTTGATACTTGGCAGAATCATTTTGTATGTTCTATACATACTCATGATACTGTTTGATTTGACAAATCTTGATGAGTTAGAGGAAGGGTTTAGAATTACAAGGATAATTACAAAAGTTCCAATCTGTGATGATAATATGTCAAATACTCTAATGTATACCACAAAAAACACAATGGTGGGGACATTTCACTTCTCCTTGTCATGTTATCTTTTAAGTACCATAGAAGGTTGATCTATTGTGTACTACAGTTGAAACAGATTAAGTGCATTTTCGATAGCCTTGGACTAAATAAAAGTTTGCCAGATTATGAGATCATCTGATGTAACTGCCTGTTCTGTTGTTAGGAGTTATTATGTATTCTTATATTACTGTGATCTATGCAATACAATAACAGTCGCAATACATGTAATGCTTAGTTGAAAAACTGAAGAGTACATCCTCCTTTGTTTGTCAATATTATCACGTAAGCTAGGTTATATGCACTCATTTGTAATAATCATATCTTGTACCAGGAAATAGTGTATTGTACAGTGTTGGAATAGCTAATGTAATATTAAAATATATAGAATTATATTATTTTACTCTCCTTTGACAACAAGACAAGACATTAGACAAGACATTGTAGTATCAATTAATGTGATAGTGTTGAATAAGGTCAGATTTACTTTAGATTAACCTGTAATAAGCCTTTGATCTTTGGTATACAGTAGCACTTGCATCAGACATTGATCTTTGGTATACAGTAGCACTTGCATCAGACATTGATCTGTGTTCAGCAATTCAATGGTGATTATTTGACCTAATCCAGTATTCATTGTCCATTGATTTTGAAATGGTTGCATCTTTAATGCATTGATTTAAGGAGATATGGGGTAAAAGTCAAATAGACAGCAACTCAATGAATGCAGTGGTGGATCCATGAATTATCATAAAGGGGCCTAAGAGGGGGATGTTCCAGTGATTTCTTATATAATTGACCAAATTTTTCCAAAAACAAAGGGGTGGGAGGTCTGGCACCCTAAAATTTTGGAATTATTAGCTTATTTTGATGAAAGCATAAGATCCTTAAATTCACAGCTTATCAAAATTGACCAGCACTCAGACAGGATAGAGATTATTTCAGATAACCATTTTTTTGAAGATTGAATGTAAATAAATTGAGTTAAATTATTTTGAAGGTATTTTTGTTAATGCATAATCTTATTTTCTTATTTGATAAAGTTCAATTCTTTGTTGTGTGATAAACTTTTTATTGAAAAGAAAATAAGATACTTAAATAAGAATATATCTTAGTAGACCATGTAATTAAATAAAGGAGGTCAGTGACTTAAAACACTAAATAAGAAGGGCACAAAACTATAATGCTATTGTTATAGCTTATAACATAACCAAAACCTACCTACATTGCTACAATTACAAAATATTTAAAATCTAATAATATTGGTCAGGGTATTTCCTTATTTGTATAAAGCATTCTCTTTTTCTCTTTTGGTTGATTGCTTATTGTGTTTGGGTAACCCCCTTGACTTCAGTTCAGGGACACAGTGTATTTGTGATGTATTTTTGATAGGAAAGATGTTGTATTATTTTGTTTATTTAGTTCAAGGTTGTTCTTAAAGTAGGACACATTTGCATATAGAAACACATTAGTATTCAACAGTTATTTTATTGTGATGAAATTGGACAATTAAAATGATTTATAAGATAAAATTTCCCAACTTATTTACCAATGTCTATGATTTTAGATTTATATCACAAACTTGAGTTTTTTTTAATTGAATAGGGATTTTTTCATTGACTTCAGAAGGGACTAATTTTTCCTTGGTGAACCTTTTCTCTCATGAATATGGCAACAGATTTCCTGTATATTAAAAGCAACAGACAGTACACCTTCAACATATTTCATGAAATTGGATAAATTGCCACACAATTTGACATAAATGATAAATCCATAACATTTAGTACTTGTGTCAAAAGTAAAAGGGACACATAAAAAGTAGTCACATAACCTACATCAACTCTGTGTTGGTAAAATAGAAGGTGGCTCTTTTTTTCTGGCTAACAATCTAATACAATTGCTGTTAAAAAGGATAATAACATCAAAGTTTTGTTTGGATTCCATGTAAACTTGCCCTCAAATTCAATTGTGTTTAACAATAATGATTCAGTGCCAATCTTTCTGGAGTTTTGAAGTTTATATTGATTATGACAGGGGAATTTTACACACTGTTCTTTTTCCATTTAGAGCAAGCTAACCTATTTGTTATGATGGGCCAGACCACAAAATGATGTTCTGGATTAGGTTATTAGGTTAACTTTAGTGAAATATTCTCCAGGTTTATATTCAGGTCACTAATCATTATGACACATGAAGACATAATTTTGTCATATTTTTACAAGCAAAGTTATAATTAGACCATAAGTGTTTAATAATGACAACTTTATTACATGTATTCTCAAAGAAATTGTCATATATAGTTAATGAGATTAATGTTATGTTGAGATGTGTACTAGTAGTCCATTTTTAAGATGTCCAAAACCATATCACAATAAGCTGTAGAAACATACTTGTTGCAACTGGTATCTTTTAGGCAAAATTTATTACCCATGTAAAAATAAATTTATATACATTAAACATACATTGACATACACACTATTAACATAAAGGAATCATTATAATGAGTTTTCAAGTGTATCATCATTTCCCTACATATTTTCTGATACCTTCACACTTACCAAACTTTTTGCTGATAACCTCAAAAAGAAGGTGTAAAACTATCTGTCTTTTACCTTCACACTTACTAAACTTTTGCTGATAACCTCAAAAAGAAGGTGTAAACTTATATCTGTCTTTTACCTTCACACTTACTAAACTTTTGCTGATTACCTCAAAAAGAAGGTGTAAACTATCTGTCTTTTACCTTCACACTTACCAAACTTTTGCTGATTACCTCAAAAAGAAGGTGTAAACTATCTGTCTTTTACCTTCACACTTACCAAACTTTTGCTGATTACCTCAAAAAGAAGGTGTAAACTATCTGTCTTTTACCTTCACACTTACCAAACTTTTGCTGATTACCTCAAAAAGAAGGTGTAAACTATCTATCTTTTTCCTTCACACCAAACTTTTGCTGATTACTTCAAAAAGGTGTAAACTATGTCTTTTACCTTCACACTTACCAAACTTTTACAGATTACCTCAATAAAAGAAGGTGAAAACTATGTCTTTTCCCTTCACACTTACCAGACCTTTACAGATTACCTCGGTGAGAGATTCAGACATGATCTTCCCATCTAAAGATGGTACCCATATATTGCTGCTTTTCTAGAGCAAACTAGGTTTAAGTATGGTTTCAACATCTCTCTGACGAGGAAAAAAAAAGGGGGGGGGGGGGGGGGGGGGGGGGGGGGGTGAGGAATGGAAAATAAATCATAACAATATTTGTCCTAAATGCAAAAACTCAGAAAACATCCTCATATTACTTACTCAATATTAAACATTGTGTAAACTATTTTGTAAAAAGAATACCAATATTGTAATCTAGGCAGCTCTTACAGAGTTTGAATTAAAAATAGGCCAAGAAAGATTGGTTCAACAATATCAGACAGGCAGCTGACAGATATCTGTCCCAGTTATGATCCACACAAACTTTTGCCAATTGTAGGTAATAGATTCTTCTTAGACAATCAAATTGATAGTGCTCCAAATTACACTTTACTTTTCTAGCTTAATTAAATGTGGAAAAAGGGGGTATATATTTAGACAGAGGGGTTAAGGCTGATTTATCTACATTTCATCAGTTGAAATTAATGGATATTTCTACCCAGTAAAACTATGCCATGCTATGATCGATGCATTAGGATGGCATGAAAAGATAAACTTTTGGGTGATTTCAGCTGAAGGTTGTTTTAAACAGGATGAGGGGGTCAAACTAGAAGCAGTTGGTAATATTTTTTTTAAGTGGAAATCTATTTAAAATCACCTGTATGAAAAACTTAAAGGCAGATATTTAAAAAAAAAAAAAAAAAAAAAGAGGTTTGTGAAATAATGTTTTCAACCTACACATTGGAACAACAACTAATTTTACTATTTGGAGCTCTTCACCATAGTGTTGCATCATACTAGTAAAATTTATCTAGACAAGACATATCACTGTATCCACAGTTTATATTTAGATTGACACACTGACATATGTTCATGTACATGCTTAGTGACATATGGTAGGTTTTTGTTATAAGATAGCCAGCTTTAGTTCAAACAATAACGGAGCAATCCCGTGATGTCCTTTCTATAAACAAACTATAGCCAGCTTTAGCTCAAACAATAACCTAGCAGTCCTGTGATATCCTTTTTATAAACAATCTATTTTAAAAAGTCAATGGCCATCATTTCTATTTGCATGGTCTAAAAAGATTATTTTGAATTGATGTTCTATTCCCTGTGTCATTGACATCATACATGTATTACCAAAAAAGTTGTCAACATTTAAATTATGGAAATAAAGCATTGGGCAACAAATTCTTTAACATCTGAGTGATTTAATGCTTGTGTTTACTGTTTTATATGCAAAGTGCATACTTTGTGCTAACTAGAATTACCAAATATGGTTTTAGGGTGGTCATGCTTCAGTATCCGTCGGTCCCTGTGGTTACTTGACGTCAGAAGGCCCTGCTTGTATGTCATCATCATACATTTCTCTAAAGAATTTAAATTTACTTCTTGCAGAGCATAACATTCTGAATTTAAGTTATAAATATAGAAGTATAGATTAACCACAAAGGTTAGAGAGCACAGTGACTGTATAATCTGCTTTGAATATTTATTATAGGGTGATAAAAAAGTTTAAATACAATATTAAAATTTAATTTCTTTTTAACTGATTTTATCATCTGTTCCAGTCAATGACCCAGTAATATAATTGACATAACAGAAAAAGTTTTTGAAGCATTGCAATTGAGTTTTCTGTAGACTTGATATTCACTCTCTCTTCTAAACATTTAACAGTAATTTTACCCCATGTGGGAAGAGCACCATGCTCCCTGAGTATAACCCGCTTAAAGAATTTTAAAAAAGAAATAGTAAGGTTTGCAGGTGACCTTAATTTCAATACAAATCAAATCAAATCAAATCATTTTATTGGTGTAAAATCCAAATATTGGATTGTTACCAAGACAAACATGACAATCATTACAAACATATAATATCAAAATTTAAACAACATTTATATTGTTATAAAACTATATATTTAAATGTTTTGGAGTAGAGACAACATTTTAACCCGTCACAGTATTGAACTGATTTCCAGTTGTAGAGTCCCCTTTTTTCTGACTACATCCAGTCCCCTTTAAATCAAATTTATTTATTATATTATTGTCATTAAATAGTTTTTGTTCTGAAAAGTGTCACTGAGAAAAGACTAAGGCACTCTGACATGAAAACTTGCCACTTAGTTAAGTGGATAAATTATGCCAAAATTATGTTAATTTATATGTTTTTAATTGATGGTATAATTTATTACAAGGACAACCTCAATCACAAACAAAGACAATGTTTACTAGTGAAGATAAACAAAAACATTAAAACAGACAAAGTCAGGAGCCTTTAGTTCAGTGGTTCAGTCATTGGTTCGATCATGTCTGTCATATTTGTTTTTTTTCGTAAACAAATTAGATGGTTGAGTTTTATCATTTGAATTGTTTCCCATTTTTGATGTCTGGGCCTTTCATATGGCATACATCCATTTTGTTGTGTATTATTGTTTTAAAGCGCCAGATAAACCATGCTTTTGGTTTTGAGGTTTTCTCCCTGTAATGAATACCCATTGGTGTCCTTTGGCTGTTTTCTGCTCTTTCAGGTCAGGTTGTTGTCCTTCGACACATTCCCCTGGCATTTCCATGGCCAGGAAATAATTCTGTTATATTGCATTTTAACCCTCAAAATGGTGTTTTTTAACTTATATTTGTGAAGATTATCCAAATTAGAGTCAAATAAAGTACAGTAGCTCAGTTCTGCTCTTTCCTCAAAATAGTCTTACAAATAAAAATACTTTAATCCTGACTTTGATTCATTAACTTACAAATTTAAATTGTGTAAGAATCTTGTAAACACTATATTTAAGTAACAAGCTGTTGTTTGAAAGTTGATTGAAAGGTCACTGACTTCTGTAATACTTTAGTAATAGGCTTGTGCTAATTCTGTGGTCATTCATGTGTAGACTACACTAGAAGAGACATTTTCTTTATAAAATTGCTTCTGTTGGTAAATAAGTCAGTTAAAAAAGGTCATGCCTTCTTGAGATTAAAGCAATAACTCATAGAACTCTCAAATTCATTTGTGATCCAAAAGTTATGATGAATTGTTGAAAAATGTAGCTGCAACAACATAAATAATGTTTCCCGGTATGGAAGGGGTCATGATGATTTATTATCTGAAAATATAGAATTTGTACAAAAAATATTTGTTTCCTTGAAATTTGGTCTCCTGAGAATTCAGTGAAAATTGGAAATTCAGACTACATTAATTTGATTTAAAAAATAGACCTTATAACCTACAATACTCCTCGACTATAAACTGTACTGCAGATACAAATATCACAAGTTTTTCTTTTTGCTAATAAAAAAAACTGCTTTCCCTTTTGTGTAATGCAGAATTTTTCTGATTTCCATTACAATATAAAGGATTTTGTAAACCAGCACATCAGATCTTCATACGTTACTTGTTGTATCTGCATAAATACAGATAGGTGGTTATTGTAAGGGTGTGAAGATATAATATGCAAAACAATCAGAAATCACTCAGTGTCAACTTTTTATAATAAGTGCATGTACATCAATTTTGCAATTGGATGGGAAATTTATATTTGAATTTATTATATTTAAAAGCCATTAGTAAGCAAAGGAAGTGTAGTGATGCATAAATATATGTATTTTGGAATGTATTAAAATGACATAAGAACTTACCAGGTTGATTATTTTTTATTGTTGAATTATATAAATTGAAAACCTTTTTAATCTTGAAAAGAAAACTGCTTTAAATTTTGAATTAGCATCTATTTTAAAGTTGTTTGCTTATTTTGAAGTATAAAACTTTAAAAACATATGAATTAAGTGTTAAAAATGCTTATTCATTGAAAATGTCAATAAAACCTATATATTTTACAGTTTAAAGGTAGCTTCAGATAGATGGCGCCTTAATATAAAACTTTTCTGTTATTTTGTTTATGTCAAGAAAATGAGTCTTAATTGAAGCCACTTAAACATGTATGAAACAAATTTGATTAAATCAATGCAAGGTACTATGTACATGTGGGCAGTGGGTGTCTATTGGGAGAATACTTGGGATGTGAGCTCATTGACAATATACAAAAGTATAAACGGAACTACATGTATCAAGTAAAAGTACATACTTTTATTGATACAATTGTTTATTATGACATCAGAATTAAGGTGGTTTGCAGAAATGAATCATAGTTCTCGTTAGAACTGCTAAATAATCTTCTGTTTTTCTCACGATTTACGTTGTAGCAAACATACCAACACTTCTATAAAAAGATATCATAATAGTTACATTTTCCAAACGCTGACCATCAGACCATCACCCACATCAATCTGCCTTTTTATGCATGCATGTTACAAAATTTAGTAGGTTTAATTTTTTATTTTGCATACAAAATTTTAGAATGCTGCCCTTTTGCACTTAAATTTTTATTACATAACAAATCAAATATTGTAAATTTTCAACACATGCAAAGTATTTTTTCTCCCAACAACACAAAACTTTTAAGATATGCCTATTTTATCAGCAATGACCCAAAAAAAAAAAAAAAAAAAACTATACATGTATATATGAAATGATGATGGCAAATAATAACTATTTATATTACGATTTAAAGAAAAATAAATGTTTACATATGAATTGGATGTAAAAATCTTCTGTTAAGATGAATAAATAAATTAATAAATAGCTCATGTAAAATTACTTATATCTGTAAAATGAAAAAAGTTTAACTTAAATGACTTGCAAATTTTGGTGTCCTTCAAATACTTTTGAATCCTGATATTAAATTGTTTGCACAGATTTGAGGGTTTATGCATGCAATCTTTTGATATTTGACACTCACTTTAAACTAAGGGAATAACATTACATAATGCACAGGATTTTTTTTCTGCTGGAGAGATGTCATTGTTGCATTGAAATGTAATCAAAGTCCTTGGCATAATGTAAAACACTTATAAACATAAAGGAAGTTTATATTACTGTTCTGTAATTAAATGTTTATGCTTGACTCATCATATTGATGTAGAAGTAAAGGACTCAGGATCAGCATCATCAGAATTATGTAATTGTATACTTAGATCTCTCATGGGTTTTAATTAAACCAATGAGTCTTAAGATGGCAATGCTTATGAAATGGTCATTTGGTTTCCTGTGGAGAGTTGTTTCATTGGCAATCCTACCATACCTTGTTCTTTTTATATTTGATGTCTAGTGGCCAATATTCATGCATCTACTAGCATATAAGGAGAAGAAACATGTTAATGAAATATTTATATGAACCCTGCTTTATACTGGACAGACCCTGTTAGCCAGATATTAAACCAGCTTATAGACCAGGTTCTTCAAGAGCCAGTCTGGTTTTGCTCCAACTCCTAAATGCAGTGTGCTTTATCCCCCTAATGTGATGGTTAAATTTATGTTGTATACTGTATAGTTAAGATGACACTCGATCAGGTTGTATTTTTATTTGACTATGGTTAACCAGATTGTTTATTTAATTCACCATGGTTGTCTAGTTGACAGTTATCCACCACATAAGATGTGAACTTGGTCGACCATGGTCACATATGTAGAAAAGCATGGTTGTCAAATTGACCATGGTCATAAACTTGTTTGAGCTTGGGTGACCATCAGGTCACAAATGTAGAAAACCATGGTTGTCAAATTAACCATGGTCATAAACTCGATTGAGCTTGGTCCACCATGGTCACAAATGTAGAAAACCATGGTTGTCAAATTGACCATGGTCATAAACTCTTATTTTTGAACTTGGTCGACCATGGTCACAAATATAGAAAACCATGGTTGTCAAATTGACCATCGTCATGAACTCTTATTTTTGAACTTGGTTGACCATGGTCACAAATGTAGAAAACCATGGTTGTCAAATTGACCATCTTCATGAACTCTTTTAAAGTTTTAGCTTGGTCGACCATGGTCACGAATGTAAAAAAACATGGTTGTCAAATTGACCATGGTCATAACCCTTAAGTTTGAGCTTGGTCCACCATTGTCACAAATGTAGAAAACCATGGTTGTCAAATTGACCATGGTCATAAACTCTTATTTTTGAACTTGGTCAACCATGGTCACAAATGTAGAAAACCATGGTTGTCAAATTGACCATCGTCATGAACTCTTTTAAAGTTTTAGCTTGGTCGACCATGGTCACGAATGTAAAAAAAACATGGTTGTCAAATTGACCATCGTCATGAACTCTTTTAAAGTTTTAGCTTGGTCGACCATGGTCACGAATGTAAAAAAACATGGTTGTCAAATTGACCATGGTCATAACCCTTAAGTGTGAGCTTGGTCCACCATTGTCACAAATGTAGAAAACCATGGTTGTCAAATTGACCATGGTCATAAACTCTTATTTTTGAACTTGGTCAACCATGGTCACAAATGTAGAAAACCATGGTTGTCAAATTGACCATCGTCATGAACTCTTTTAAAGTTTTAGCTTGGTCGACCATGGTCACGAATGTAAAAAAACATGGTTGTCAAATTGACCATCGTCATGAACTCTTTTAAAGTTTTAGCTTGGTCGACCATGGTCACGAATGTAAAAAAACATGGTTGTCAAATTGAACATGGTCATAAACCCTTAAGTTTGAGCTTGGTCAACCATGGTCACGAATGTAAAAAAACATGGTTGTCAAATTGACCATGGTCATGAACCCTTAAGTTTGAGCTTGGTCGACCATGGTCACAAATGTAGAAAACCATGGTTGTCAAATTGACCATGGTCATAAACCCTTAAGTTTGAGCTTGGTCAACCATGGTGAAGAATGTAAAAAAACATGGTTGTCAAATTGACCATGGTCATGAACTCTTAAGTTTGAGCTTGGTCGACCATGGTCACAAATGTAGAAAACCATGGTTGTCAAATTGACCATGGGCATAAATTCATTTGAGCTTGGTCATCCATGATCACAAATGTAGCAAACCATGGTTATCAAATTGACAATGATCAACCACGATTTGAGCTTGGTCAACCATTTTCAGATGTATTAAAGGCAACAGTAGTATACCGCTGTTCAAATTCATAAATCCATGGACAAAAAACAAAATCGGGGTAACAAACTAAAACTGAGGGAAATGCATTAAATATAAGAGGAGAACAACGACACAACACTACAATGTAACACATGGTCATGGCCATGGCCATAAAGATGGAAAACAATAGTTGACCATGGTGTAAAGCACATCCAACCATGGTGACCATGGTTATCAATGGTGAATGGGGTAGCCATATTCAACCATGGTGGCATTTTACAGTGGAGAAGCAGAAAAAAACAATTTTAATGTCTTTAAATTAAAAATTTCTTAAACACATTAGCACCTGAAGCAAGCGACCATTAGACCACCGAGCTTATTTGCTGCAGCTATTTATTTGTGTTATTGGACCATGATATCTAGTTGATGTAAACCATTATATCTATCATCACATCTCTTGCATTGTACTAAATTATTCATCATTCTGTAACCATTTTCAATACCACTGTTTGTTTATCATATTAATATGTACTGGTACTTTTCTGAGTGTTATCCTCCATACATGTATATCTGTATTTAACTGATATTTCCTACAGACAGATGTTAGTATCACCTGACTTTATCTCCCCATACAGCCTCACCCTTTATGCTTAGCAACATGTAAACAACTGTGAAGGAAATAATTGTCTTTGAGTAATGAGGCTAATCATTATTTCAGAAAGGAAGTTACTAACTTCAAGAGTTACAATTAATAGTTTTATTACAAAGTTATTTTTAGAAAATTATCTGCTATTTTGAAACGAGGCAACAGTTATACATATATTCATGGATTACATTCATAAGAGGGGGGTAGGGATTAAACCAATGTTTGATGTTTGATACCTATAAAACTAAATAAATACACCATATTCTGCCTGTTGAAATTTGGCTAAAAGAAAAGAATTGTTTTAACATCTCATTTAAAATTGGATACACTTAAATATATGCCCTCACAGGTTATTGTTCAATATCAACAAATAATTCATTTCTTGTAACTGTATAAATAACAAATTGATTCTTAATTTATGTACTTTATAGTACTGTGCTATACAATTGTTGATTTCCTGAAATGAATATTCATTAAGTGGTTGTACTCGTCAGTCAATGTCATTGGTTGAGTGGGCAATCAGCTGTTTTATACCTGTGTGGAAGTTAAAACATAGTAGAGTGTAACGCCCTGTGATGTAAAGGAAAATCCACTATATATATAAACAGAACATAAACATTGTACATTACAAAATTGATAAATTATTTTTGAAGGAAATTCAGTATTGAATGGACATAAGCTACTAATTGAAAACCTGCATACCAATTAGAGTAATAGAAAGATATTTGAAGCTTTTGAGTTGTTAAATTGTGACAAAGATTTATTTAAGCCAATTTGCACATTGGCTTTTATAAAATGAGTTCTGTGGCATTTTGTGTTACAATGGAAACTCCTCCTTCACCAAGTCAAGTGTTCAGATATTTAGATTTACAAACAGAACATTCCGTAATAGAGGATAATAATAATACTCAGTTTATATCGGCATTTGAATTTTTGAAAAACTTCTGGTAAGTCAATTATTTGTTGGATATTTTCTGTAATGAGTTTGCATTCAGAAGTGTCTTCTACACACGTACAGTGACTCGTACAGTGACTCTGACGCCATCAAACCATAAGCTGTTTCAGGGACTGGGTTGGACATACTTGATTTTGGACTTAGAAGGGGTCAAATCTGATGTCTGTAACTCGTTTTTCGGAACTAGGTTGATTTGAATCTGATGTTGAAGAGTTTAAGGCTTGCCTTAGTCCCAAAAAAGTCTGACCTTTAATGGTTTAAGAGCATTCTTGGACTAGGCGGTTAAAGATGTCAGATCCATAACTTTGTAATGTACATTTTGCATATAATAATAATATTTTAATATTATGAAACTTGATCATTTCATAACATCACAGCTTGCTAGTAGCAATACACTGCTATTTATATATGATATTGATTTATAGTAGTTTAAGGGACATGTGCACTTTGTTATTTCAGAAAAAAATGAAATAGGGTATTTGTTTATAAGTAAGATATTAGTTTTTCCTGGTTGTTTTAATTTGTTTATAAGGGCGCTTTCTGTTAAGTCATCCAATAAAAATTAGTCAGTATTGTGGTTTTGTTTTCCCACAAGAGAAAGTGTGGGCAGATCGTGATGTCTATTTATAAATGTATTCTGTGAAATTTGTATTTACTTGTAAGGAATCGATAAATATTTTAGATAACATATCCAAATATTTGAGTCCATGGTATGGCATGTTCACTTGTGTAGACATATTTTGTCAAGGTGTGTAAACAAAATTTTTGCTTTCTAAATATTTATTTAATTTTTGGAATTAGGTATATTATTTGTACTGACTCAAAAATATGTTGTGTTTGAAAGTTAAGTGTTTGTTTTATAACCTTATTGAAGACAAAAGATTTTCAAAGAAGAAAAAAAAAACTGGAAAATGCACGAGTATAGCTGAAACTTAACCTTTAACCTTCAACTAATATAAGGATAATATTAGAAGATGACATCAAATATTAGTCATTATTGTTTTTAAATTTGTATAGTTATCCAGTTTTTGGTGTTCATAATGTCAATTGACATTTATTGTCTGTTGCAAATATTTTTATACTGTTGCATCATCCATTATTTATTTTTGTATGATAAAATAAGGATGTTGATTATATCATTACATTGTCCAAATGCATATAATCTTTATTCACATGTGCACATACATCATATATGTTTTGGATGCCTAATCTCCCAAAGTATCATTTATTTATGTTGTGGATGCCAAATCTTGCCCTTTTATTTACCTGTATTTTGGATCCCTAATCTATTATCATTTACCTGTTTCTTGGATGCTGAATCTCCTTTATCATTCACCAGTGCTTTGGATACCTAATTTCCCCTAATCATTTACCTGTGTGTTGGACCCCTGATTTCTCCTTATCATTTACCTGATTTTTGGACCCTAATCTCCCCTTATCATTTACCAGTGTTTTGGACACCTAACTTTCGATACCATTTACTTGTGTTTTGGATGCCTTATCTCCTGCTACCATTTACCTGTGTTTTGGATGCCTCAAATCTCCCATTATAATTTACCTGTGTTTTGGATGCCTAATCTCCCCTTATTACATACCTGTGTTTTGGATGCCTAATCTCCCTTTTATTCTTACCTGTGTTTTAGATGCCTAATCTCCTCTAATTACTTACCTGTGTTTTATTGCCTAATCTCCCCTTATTACTTACCTGTGTTTTGGATGCCTAATCTCCCCTTATTACTTACCTGTGTTTTGGATGCCTAATCTCCCTTTTATTAATAACATGTGTTTTGGATGCCTAATCTCCCCTTACCTGACTTACCTGTGTTTTGGATGCCTAATCTCCCCTTATCATTTACCTGTCTTTTGTGACATAAATCCATAAATCTGTGTCAAACTGGATTCTATTTATTTTTCTTTTAAACAAATAATTGTTTGACCTTTGAACAAAAAAAGAAATAAGATATATTTTTAGATGTTGACAATGTCATATTTGCAGCTCAAAATAGAAAAGTCATTACTTTTTTCATTATATACTTTCCAATACATTGAATTGCTATGTATTCTCTGTATGGAGATGGTGAAATTTTTAGTAGTAGTGACACAGCATGCATGAACTAATTATTGCATGAATAATTTAAAGAACAAATTCAGTAAGAACCCCAACACGCATTTAGTTTAGACTTGAATGAAAATCAACTACACCTAGCTTTTTTTTTAATTAAATATCTTCGAAAAAATGCACAAATTAAAACTTTTTTAGTATTATTAATTTTATTGATGGTGAGACACTTAATATTTTATAACACTTCTTAGGTCTTTGCTCATGCTGTATTTTGAACTTCTGTGGCATTGGTTTAACTTGTAAATCTGTTTTTTTAAGAACCACACCCAAAGTTCAAGGCAAAAGTTGTAAATTGTGTAACTAGAAACTTGAAGTTTCTTTAGTCATGAATGTGTATCTGCTTCCTTAAATCCTTCAAAAGCAGTCTATCTCAGTGGAAATCTTAAACGTTATCAAATTATATGCTAACTTAACTTAAAAGCAGGTAACTGATAATTGTCTTCAACCTAGAGCATGTAATTATGTAATGATAGACATCATCATCAAAGATCAGTTAGGATAAAAAGGATGTATGATAATACAGGTGCCAAAAAAATGTACTTTGACATAATACGTAGTGTACTTAATCAACTTGGAAGAAATGATACAACAATGCTTATGCATAAAAAGGTCTTGTTAGGATTTAGATATTATTATCATATTGCATAATGATTCTAAGTATTTGAACAAGACTAGCAACAAACTTATAAACATTAAAAAAAAATCCTATTAGACTAAGTCCTTATTTTAAAAAGTACTTGAAGTGTGTATAATCTCCCCCAGTTAAAAAGCAACTTTTCTTATAAAAAAAATATATATATATATATATATTCAGATATTATGAGCGATGGACTAAAACCTTTCAAATAGCTCTCTTTATGCTTCTTTCTTCATTAAATGTATACAATTCAGTTATTGATAATCCATACTACCATACAATGTGTGTCACCAAAGGCACAGATTAGAGTGCTATTTTAATCATTTGACTGACACTTACATTCCTCAATCTTTCAGTGAACATTAATGAAACTGTAAAAAGTCTGATGGGAATCACTGCCTCAGTGTTAACTACATGTTTTCCCTTTTAAGTTCACTCAAGTGGATTTCTATTTTAAACAAGGCTTGAAAAATTAAGTCAAAAGCCAATGTATTTTTACAGTCTTTCAATATTCTGATTCTGAACAAGAACAACTGAAAACAAACATAGTATATTTTATCATTTTATTTTATCCCCGAAGACAGACTGTGACTTCTGCGAGGTCAATTTATAATATTAAATGATTATTGAAAGTTCTTGGGTCTCATTTAGTGATTTAATGCCTTTAATTTTACTTGTTCCCCGTTTCAAACTGACGTCAGGCATATATATTTGACACCACCTGCTATTGTTTTTACCTTTGAGACAGATAATGACAATTTTTGCATATATTGGGTAATTAGTCATGCAATGTCTTATTTGAACTCATTTATACTATATCAAATGTATGGTTCAAGTAAGGTGTACTGTCGTTTTATATGTCTATTTTGTCAGGTTAAAGGATGTGTATTAAAAGAAATGTCGAGAAGTATAATCTATTTGTTTCATTGTTATATATTTCTCTCTTTTAATAAAAGAGAGAAATATATAACAATGAAACAAATTAAAGCAGAATATTCAATATTGCCCTGTGTTTGGTATATTATAATGCTAGGATTTGTTTGTTTTCATTGTTATATATTTCTCTCTACTAAGCAGAATATTCAATATTGCCCTGTGTTTGGTATATTATAATGCTAGGATTTGTTTGTTTTCATTGTTATATATTTCTCTCTACTAAGCAGAATATTCAATATTGCCCTGTGTTTGGTATATTATAATGCTAGGATTTGTTTGTTTTCATTGTTATATATTTCTCTCTACTAAGCAGAATATTCAATATTGCCCTGTGTTTGGTATATTATAATGCTAGGATTTGTTTGTTTTCATTGTTATATATTTCTCTCTACTAAGCAGAATATTCAATATTGCCCTGTGTTTGGTATATTATAATGCTAGGATTTGTTTGTTTTCATTGTTATATATTTCTCTCTACTAAGCAGAATATTCAATATTGCCCTGTGTTTGGTATATTATAATGCTAGGATTTGTTTGTTTTCATTGTTATATATTTCTCTCTACTAAGCAAAATATTCAATATTGCCCTGTGTTTGGTATATTATAATGCTAGGATTTGTTCTTGAGAGTTTGTTATGTTCATGAAAAGCACTAGAAGCTCACATGAACATGTTATTGACCTGTTAGTACCAAGGCCAGATTAGGAACAGGTGTTATCCCATCTATGTCAAGGTCATTTGTTACATCTAAAAATAGCAAACTTTACAACTTTCTATCAATTTTATTTTTAAACTGGTATATGCATTGAAAGTTGAGGCATGACTGGAGCCCCCAACCCCCACCCCAACCCCTTATAAAAAGTTCTGGATCTGCCACTGTGAATATTAAAGTTGCATTGTAAAGTCTAAATTTGTAAGGTGTGTACAAAAATTATTTTGATTTTGATACTCTGTACAGTGGAGAGGACAGTGTGCTTATTGTTTTAATTTGTGAGTTCCATTGAGCACTGCTCCAAGATATCTGAGGTTTTTTTTTTCTTCAGTTCAACAAATAATTTAACATGTAAGATTATGTAATCTTATAATTTAATTGCACACCATGGAAAGGTCTGACCAGAATATGATTATCATGTTCAGAATAGATGATTTAGTGTAAACAAGTCACTCTAGCTGGAGTTTATTTAAGGTTAAAAGGTCATTTGTCAAAGACAATGGTTGTTTTCAGAGATAATAATTTTAAATCTAATGATGTACACCCATAGGTCAAAGCTCCATTGGTCAAGGACTAACATCAAGGACGTCTTGTTTTGAAATATTTTAAATAATAGTGATATCGACAACTTTCAATAGAATTTAAACACAGATATTGAACTGTTATGATTGAAATGATAAATAAACCAAGGACTTTAAATATTTGTGAAGGAATACAAAAATAAACTGAAGAAAAAGAAGTCCTAAAATCAGGCCATTCACGTTTTTTGTTAAAGTTTGTCATGTTTGGGCCTTTTATAAGAAGTTTACTAAACAGTATGGGTTTTGCTTGTTTGTTCAAGGTCATACATTAAGTACAGTGACCTTTAGTTGTTTACATCCTTGTGTTCATGGGGTCATACATCCTTGTGTTCATACATCCTTGTGTTCATTGGGTCAGACATCCTTGTGTTCATGGGGTCACAATGGATAGTTCATTGTCACATTGGCAATCATACCACATATATTTATGTCCTATACATGGCATTGCAATGGTCGATGATTACAAGAATAGTGCAATGCATTCTTAATTTGTATTACAGTTTTGTTAGCATTGTGTTTTCGTGATCTAGAAACATTCTAGATTGTATATCATCACTGCAGAAAAATAGATTCTAAATTCAAGCCAAAAGCAAGTCTCAGACTACATATAGCCTCACATTTACATTAGTAAAACAAATCTTTTAATACATTTGGATTGTGTTTGATTGTTTTTTTTAGTCAAATGTTTCTTTTTATAGAACATCTGAATAAAAAGATATAACATTTGTGTTTGTACAAGCCCACAGGAAGTTGTAAGGTAAATTAAACAGCATGCATGTTGTAAATTTCCTCTAGATCTATTTTTGAAAAGACTTAAATTGATAACTTTGATTATTAACAAGAGGTTTCTTCATGTTCAATTCCTTTGGCTAAGATTTTTCTTGTCATTTATGTGAAGTTCAGTTTAAACATGTGAGATGACAAGTAACTTTTTACAAGTATACAACATAATGTAGGCTTTTATTGTAGTTCCTTTATATTTTGGTGATCCATTTGTCAGATAAGATACAAGAAATGTATGTATAATTTAAAGTATAAAATCCAAACAAATGGATTGCTTCTAAAACATAAAAAAACATGTAAATAAACAATAAACAATAAGCAATACAAATATGTAACATTTGCAAATATATATTTTTTAAATCTATATTCTGAGTTTGTTTGGGGCTTTTTTCCCCCTTTCTTCTATGTTGGACTTTTGATGTTTGATTATAAAATTGAGAAAGGAAATGGTGAATATGTCAAAGCGACAACCACCCGACCATGTTTGATTTTTGTCAGTTTATGGACTTCCCTTCTTTGAATTTGCCCTGGAGTTAAGTATTTTTGTTATACTTTAAATCTTAGACAATATGCCTCCCTTCTTTGAATTTGCCCTGGAGTTAAGTATTTTTGTTATACTTTAAATCTTAGACAATATGCCTCCCTTCTTTGAATTTGCCCTGGAGTTAAGTATTTTTGTTATACTTTAAATCTTAGACAATATGCCTCCCTTCTTTGAATTTGCCCTGGAGTTAAGTATTTTTGTTATGCTATAAATCTTAGACAAAATGCCTCCCTTCTTTGAATTTGCCCTGGAGTTAAGTATTTTTGTTATACTTTAAATCTTAGACAATATGCCTCCCTTCTTTGAATTTGCCCTGGAGTTAAGTATTTTTGTTATACTTTAAATCTTAGACAATATGCCTCCCTTCTTTGAATTTGCCCTGGAGTTAAGTATTTTTGTTATACTATAAATCTTAGACAAAATGCCTCCCTTCTTTGAATTTGCCCTGGAGTTAAGTATTTTTGTTATACTATAAATCTTAGACAAAATGCCTCCCTTCTTTGAATTTGCCCTGGAGTTAAGTATTTTTGTTATACTTTAAATCTTAGACAATATGCCTCCCTTCTTTGAATTTGCCCTGGAGTTAAGTATTTTTGTTATACTTTAAATCTTAGACAATATGCCTCCCTTCTTTGAATTTGCCCTGGAGTTAAGTATTTTTGTTATACTTTAAATCTTAGACAATATGCCTCCCTTCTTTGAATTTGCCCTGGAGTTAAGTATTTTTGTTATACTTTAAATCTTAGACAATATGCCTCCCTTCTTTGAATTTGCCCTGGAGTTAAGTATTTTTGTTATACTATAAATCTTAGACAAAATGCCTCCCTTCTTTGAATTTGCCCTGGAGTTAAGTATTTTTGTTATACTTTAAATCTTAGACAATATGCCTCCCTTCTTTGAATTTGCCCTGGAGTTAAGTATTTTTGTTATACTATAAATCTTAGACAAAATGCCTCCCTTCTTTGAATTTGCCCTGGAGTTAAGTATTTTTGTTATACTATAAATCTTAGACAAAATGCCTCCCTTCTTTGAATTTGCCCTGGAGTTAAGTATTTTTGTTATACTATAAATCTTAGACAAAATGCCTCCCTTCTTTGAATTTGCCCTGGAGTTAAGTATTTTTGTTATACTTTAAATCTTAGACAACATGCCTCCCTTCTTTGAATTTGCCCTGGAGTTAAGTATTTTTGTTATACTATAAATCTTAGACAATATGCCTCCCTTCTTTGAATTTGCCCTGGAGTTAAGTATTTTTGTTATACTATAAATCTTAGACAATATGCCTCCCTTCTTTGAATTTGCCCTGGAGTTAAGTATTTTTGTTATACTTTAAATCTTAGACAACATGCCTCCCTTCTTTGAATTTGCCCTGGAGTTAAGTATTTTTGTTATACTATAAATCTTAGACAACATGCCTCCCTTCTTTGAATTTGCCCTGGAGTTAAATATTTTTGTTATACTTTAAATCTTAGACAACATGCCTCCCTTCTTTGAATTTGCCCTGGAGTTAAGTATTTTTGTTATACTATAAATCTTAGACAAGATGCCTCCCTTCTTTGAATTTGCCCTGGAGTTAAGTATTTTTGTTATACTTTAAATCTTAGACAACATGCCTCCCTCCTTTGAATTTGACCTGGAGTTAAGTATTTTTGTTATACTTTAAATCTTAGACAACATGCCTCCCTTCTTTGAATTTGACCTGGAGTTAAGTATTTTTGTTATACTTCAAATCTTAGACAACATGCCTCCCCTTCAGGTTAGCAATATTAAATAACGATTTGATTAGTTGTTTCAAGTTCTGCATAAAATATGACTTTGCACTCGGTTGATATAATATGAGTAAACATTATTAACATTTCCTGATGTACTTTATGCATACTGTGAATTAGTAAAAATTTAACAAGTAAATAGTAGGTGTATATGTAAAAGTTTTAACTAGTAAATAGTAGGTGTATATGTAAAAGTTTTAACTAGTAAATAGTGGGTGTACTATGTACTGATGCAGTGTATCTCAATAGAATTATATTGTAGTAACTTTCAGTTTCAGTATGGTGCTGTAATTCACAGAATCCATTCAAAGTTCTTATTCAATCAATAACATCATCACCAATACAAAAATAAAGTTGACTTTTGGTATTAACTAGAGTATGACTATTAATGTGCCTCTAAAGATTGTTACTTAGGTTGGCAGTCTATAGGTTATTGACCTAAAGAGGTCTAATCTAATTATTTGTTATTAGTTGTAAACTGGTAATATCCAGTAATAGCCATGAATGAGTCAGAAAAATGTTATGTCCATGTAATGTCTCCTTCTGTCCTCAAAACTTCCTCCCTAAATGATGGGTAGCCATTGCAAATGACCTATGGTTGAATGTTGAGGTGATTGACCTTCATATGTCCTGAAATGAGAGCATGACATGGTCAAGGATTTAATGGTGGGTTACCTGTAGTGTGAAGTGTTTTGGTAAGCACTTTTATAACCTGTACATAAACAATCGTTTATCTTTAAATAGAAGTGAATTTGGTCCTGTATTTTATTATTGTAGTGGATCTGTAAGAAGTAAGGTGGCAAAGCTCTTGTAGTGAATAGTTTTTAAAATATAATTATTGAAAGCTTGAAAATCAAAAGTTTATTAGTGAATATTTGAAAGTGGAAAATAGAAAAGTGTAGTTAGTGAAAACTATAACTTTTGTTGTATACTTCATTGAGTGAGAACCTGCTTTCAATGAAAGTTATGGAATTTTGTAACCCACCAAGTAGAATGTATGGCAATGGGAATATATTTGTTTTTCCTGATCTCCAACTAACTCAAGCTTTGAAAGAAGTTGATTGGATTAGTTTGTTTGATATTGAAGAAGAGTAAGAACTTTGTTTATATTTGTTATTATTTTTTATGGACTCTGTTTCCTGTAAACATTATAGAATTGCAGCAAAAATAATGAAATAAAAAAATGAAATTTTTGAATGTACCAATTTCCTAGAGTTTTATGCATGAGAATAGGTTGTGATATATTGAATCTATTGTTATGTGTTTTATTTATGAGAATCGGTTTTAATGTAGAATTATTGACTGCATGGTGCTTAAATGAACTCTAGCCTAGTTTATTCCAAAGCATATATATGTTGGATTAATGGATTATTGATTTCATTTTCAGTTGATGGACAATAATTTCCAAGTTTGGTAATTGTTTCGCTGAGTGCTCTTTATTGCAACAATATGATTTACTGTAAAGACAATTTATAACAGCAGTCAATTTTTATAAAATTATTAATGTTTACTTTTGTCTTTTTCAGTGGTTCAAGTACTGTTGCTATTGATAATAAAATAGAACAAGCTATGGTAAGTAAATAAAGACAGATAGTTTTGAAAAATTAGTATGGCCTTCATTATCACTGGACTAGTATATATTTGTTTAGGGGCCAGCTGAGGGACGCCTCCGGGTGCGGAAATTCTCGCTACATTGAAGACCTGTTGGTGACCCTCTGCTGTTGTTTTTTATTTGGTCGGGTTGTTGTCTCTTTGACACATTCCCCATTTCCATTCTCAATTTTATTGAATACTCTGAATATTACCTAGCAGTCTGCACCAAAAACTAAATGACTACAAGTCTGAAGACCAATGTTCAAACATTTTTAACCAAAGTTTTGAACCAAAGTTTTGCAAAAACTTGCTGCTATTACATTGTAAATCAAAATAAAATTTTTACTAGTCATGGGTATCAAACTAGTGGCTAACAGTACAGACTGCCTAGGTAGGATTCAATTCCTAAACTTGTTTTTGAATCAGATATTATGAAACTTTTAAATAATCATCATACTATTTAAATAGGGATATTTAAACAATTAAAAAAGCATTAAAAATACAAATGGCATCATATTGAGGCATCAAGTGTACATAAAATTTTGACATTGCAATGTTCAAAAAAAAAATACATCAACTATAGCATCATTGCCTTAAAGACACCATTTAATTTTGTCATATACTTTTCCTTTAAAGTATAAACTGATATTATGTATATATGACTTTAAAGTATAAACTGAAGTTATGCATATATGACTTTAAAGTATAAACTGATGTTATGTATATATGACTTTAAAGTATAAACTGATGTTACGGTATGTATATAACGTAACGGTATGTATATAACGTAACGGTACCCAAATTGCACCTATTTAGCAAAAATAGCAGCGGAAATCTTACAAGCTCTCCTAGAGACTTAACAATTTGTATTTTTATGATTTGATACTATAAATGTGTTTCAAAATAGGTAAATATATTAAGATAATATACACAAAACGTTCACAGTATTTATCAACAGATGAAGTGTTTACTGAAAAAGCAAAATGTACTGAAACGTCGCCATGCGACGTCATCAAAACGTCATCTTTTTAAAATTAGCAAATACAATATGTTTTAAGTATTTATTTCTTTAAAAAAAGAAGAGTAAGCATGGACAAATATCCAATTGTTCAAAATATTTGAAAAAAATAAACAAAAGCTCTGTTATTCGACTTTTGACGATGCGAATTTAAGCATGGATGCAATTTGGGTACTCCTCATTACAGAATCATTGATGGTTTGGAGGTTAGTTCAGACCAATTTTTCTATGATTCCATATGCATTGAAAATCAAATTGGTGTACCTATAGTAAAGAAGGACACGGCTACAAAATAAACACAAAATGGAAACTTTTGTCTTAATCATAAAAAAACGTAGTTGAAAAAACTGTCAAAATAGGTGCAATTTGGGTACCGTCACGTTATGACTTTAAAGTATAAACTGATATTATGTATATATGACTTTAAAGTATAAACTGATGTTATGTATATATGACTTTAAAGTATAAACTGATGTTATGTATATATGACTTTAAAGTATAAACTGATGTTATGTATATATGAGATATTATGCAGTTGGTTGCTTCAATTTGCAACTTTTTGCATCAAACATAAACATCATGAAATCAACACCATGAACAGGATATACATTCTAATAATGTAATTGATTAAAAAAATAACAGATGTTTATTTACTCAGTTACCATGAAGCTTTTTATATTTAGAAAAGAAGAATATTGCATCATCACGTTTTATTCTGCAACATTTGCTACTGTTTAATCAGTTATTAATGACAGATAGGATATCAATATATTTTTGTTAACGACTAAAACAATGAACATTTGTATAAATATTTTCCGCCTTTCCTGAATATAAGTTTTGTAAATTAGTATCCTCAATAAAGTATTGCAAATCAGATTTAAAGCTCTCCTGGCTGGACATTTAACTAAGAAATTTATCTGAAGCCATAATACATGTAATAGACCAAATTTGCTGACTTCTTTCACCCAGAACAGCCTAGTGTTCAAAATTATAATTGTTATGTTCCCTGCTGATCACAGCAAGTTGGCCACCATAACTAAATGTAAATGCAGCTATAATTAATGAAAAATACTAGGTTATGTTATTTAAGATTGATACCTGTCAGATATTTGACAGAAGATACACTTATTATCCCCTATAAGAATGGTGATTGATAACTGCATCAGCAAATAAACAAAAATCCAAAAAAAGCTACTAAAATAAACATAAGTTGAAAAAAAAATCCTAGAATGGAATATAATTTACAACCAAACCTCTGGAAATTGTATAATATTTTGTAATAGTATTTAATCATTATGGCTGAAGACTCAGAAATAGTGGTCTTTAAATGTCAATAATGTGTGATATTATAACTCTAGTATGCTTTCACAGAGTTTGGGACACAAAGCTAGTAATTTTAATACTGATAACAAAAAACTAGTATTCTATATTTGGTGTTTATATGTAACAAGACCAAATCATTCCTGTTTTAATCAGAACATGACATCTAATGTACTTGAATACTGTTTTACAAAATTTCGTTATTGATATGTCATCAATGTTGGTTTCTTACATCTCTTCATCCATTAAAGGGAAATTAAGGTGTCCACAATTCTACTTTATACAGTAATTAAATATGTAACCATAGTAACATTTACCTCAGAAACAACATCTAAAGATGGTAACAAATTTTTATTGTGTTATTATAATGAAATCAATTTTTCCTCTGAGTATTCAGAATAATTTGTGCAGAATTTTTCCCTTGTTGTTTGTTTAAACTTGTTAGCTAATATTTTACTAACTCAATAACTACATTAATGAGAGTGTACAACATTAAGTATCTTGTTATATTTGACGATTGTATCAATATTTGATGGTTGGTAAATGTGTCTTGGGACTATTTAGCTAGCTAACACTCCTTCCTAAATTGGCTTTACTTGATAAGACTTGACATCATAGTACTGGCTGTTTTTGTTTCTACACAAGTTCTGTGGAAAAAATGTAAATGCCGAATGATTGATCACTAAAAGATGTAAAAACAATTTGTAAACCTTAATCTACCATGACTGACTTCATTTTAAAGAAAATGTTTAAATGGTAAAAAAAACTTCATTATGCAAAGATAATAACAAAATTGCATAATTAGACTATTAGGTTTTGTAATTTTAGGGCCAATTCAAAGGCATTTTGGTTTTGAACTTGAAAAGCACCTAGCTCACTCAATTTGTTTTGTAATACCTTTTTACACAGTTCAGTTGAACCCAGCATGTTGTTTTTCTGGACATCTAATGGTTATAGTTTGTAATGAAAACCCGATAAATGCTTTTTAATAGTGTTTTTTTATGAGGTAAAAGTAATATTTATATTTCATTTAATTTAGTGGTGTTCAGCATCAAGAATACTTTCCAGCTTTACCTTAAAAGTTATCAACAATGTTATGAACAAATCCCGTTTTATTTTTCTAGGATCTGGTAAAAAGTCATTTGATGTATGCTGTGAGAGAAGAGGTAGAAGTTTTAAAGGAACAAATAAAAGAACTGATGGACAAAAATCAACAGTTAGAGTATGAAAACCAGATCTTAAAAAATTCTGCTAGTCCTGAGACGCTCTCCAAACTTACCAGTCCTTCATCATCATCATGACAGCATCATAATGGATGTCTACAGATAAATTAAAACCATCATGTGGTGACACTGATGACCAAGGCCATCTCTATGGTAACCAGAGTTCATCAATAGGGTTCAAGTGGTCTGAGTTACTCCTGTTGAAACTCAGCAATTGTCATGGCTACCCACTGGATCAATAGAATATGCTGTCCCAAGATATTGCAAAGCTAATTTTGACATTTTACTTATTAATTTCATACATAATCAGAATATCAGTATTATTTATTTTGTAATGATATTGATTTTTAACATGTCAATTATATGAAAGAGTATCATTTAGCTGAGAAAATTAGGCTGTCACTGATTATCAAAATTATGCATTACTTATTACATTTTCAGAATTATGAAGGACATAATTGTAAATAATAATGATTTGAAGGATGAAAATACATAGGGAAAAAAAGTTTTAAAAACAGACAGTTACTCTCAATTGAAATTTGGTAATTGGGTTGGATTTTAATTTTATTTGTGAAAAATAATGACCATATTAATGGATGCAATAAAATACTTTGAAAATAAAAAGGTTCACCTTATGTTTTTACCATTGAACCTGAATGTCATCTTGCTGTTGGGCATATTGAATTTTTGATTTTATACAAGTTTTAATAAATTGGATGGCTGTTACAGTTAAGACACTATAACTTGATGAAGAAAGGAAAGACTGTCTGCTTAATTCTGTAGCTTCAGTTTGCATTCTATTTTCCTATCATTTTGGTGTTGCTTTTTGCTTAAAGATTCACTTTGTATGATGTATAGATATTTGTAATGAATATAAATGTAAAATAGGTTACTAGCTGTCCCTGATTGCTTTGAACAGTTTTTGTGCTGAAGTGTTTAAATTCATAAGCTGAGAAGGTTCTCAACGAAAATAGAACTGTACATATACTGCACACATTTTTTCAATAATAGTTGTTCATATTGAACCATTGTTTTGCACATGCATAATAACATGGTATTCACAGTGTTAATGAGAATTTGTGGTTAACAAATCAAACTGAACACAAACTACATTTTAATGGGATTACACCAGTTATTACATAGATTGAGTTTTGTGAGGATTTGTTACTAAATATAATGAAATAACTTTCTAAATAGTAAATTTCCTGAAGAAGGGGAGATAATTCAAACAATTATTAAAGTGGCCAGTATAAATCCCCAGTTCAGTATGCATGATTATCGTTTTGTTCAACCTTAACTTTAATAATGCAATTTAATATTAACACAATAAATTTATGAATATAATTGTATATTTGTATTATATGTATATTGATGTAACAGATATTGTTATATTTTAATAGAATATATTATATATGAAAATAATTTAATTTTCCTCTTTCTGCAGTTTTATTGTTTAATATCAGCTTAACATGTTTCTCTTTTCATGTTACTTTTAAATGAATTGCATATTATTTGGCTTGGTTATAAAATTGCCTAAGATCGTAAGATTTTTCAAATACTTCCTTTTGAAATGATATTTTAAATTTAAAAGCTTATTCTTTATATGAGGTATGTGTTATTACCTTTTTGAAAACTGTTGGGTCTGTTTTAAATGAATTAGAATAAGAAGTAATAGTAAAAGTTATTCAAATTGGAATTAGTTTGCTGGAAAGATCGAACCAGTCATTTTTACATGTTTAGAAAATTGTCATATAATAGAGTTTTTAGAATTTTACTTTTTATTTGTTATTTGCCTTTAAAATGTATTAAAATAAGTTTTCAAAGAAGTGCTATAATTTATTTTGAAGGAAAGTGTTATATGTTTTTATATTTTGTTTGAAATATTTAAGTTTAATCAAAGATACTGTGTTTTAACAGATGTAGTATGTTCACACAAACACTTACTCTAAATGTAACTAAAAACGTTTGATTAGGAAGTCAAACTACATTTGATTAAATATTGAATATTTCAAGAAATTGTTTTCTATTTCTTATCTCTGATTAATGGCATATTTATCAAAGAGACATCTATTGTATTGTTTTGATAAATGACTCTTTGAGAATATGTATAAAAAGACGAAAACAATGTTTAAGTATATCAGACAATCTATCTTTCTTATTGGGGGTGAGGGAGGGGTGACATATTGAATTATAAATGGTTACTATTTAATTAATTTTCAAATTTAGAAATAAAAAATTATAAATCAACTTAAGTTTAGGTCTTTTATAATTATGTTGAAAGAAATTTATTTGGGGTACCTGAAAGTTGGGTGGTTCCTGCAACAATAGAAATTATGTCTCCTTTATTCGTTTAACTGACATTAAAACCTATGAAAATGTTATTTAAAGGAAGAAGTATGATATGTTAATGCTGTATAAAATAACAGAAAACACATATCTCAAAAGGATCTGCAATTTTTTAACAAAATAATCTGTTCAAGATATATGCTACTCGTATGATTCAATTTGTTGACACATTAAAACACAAAAAAAACTAGTTTTGTCCTGTAAGTGGTTTTACAATACAATATTGTCTGGTATATTTAAAATGTTAAAACATGCTGGAAGATGATTTAAACCAAAATGAGATTGTTCTGGTAAGGGACATACTTGCCATTGTGATATGAATGTAATGTGCAAAAGTACTTGGAGAGAAATATGACATTTATAAACTAAATAACATTACCATGAAATTAAAATAAATTTAATTTACAATTATTATTGTGTTGACTATTTAAAGTGACATCAAAGAGTTTAACAAGTATCAGTCAAACCTGCCAACATACATTATATAGATATGGTCAAACCTGCCAACGTACATTATATAGATATGGTCAAACCTGCCAACATACATTATATAGATATGGTCAAACCTGCCAACGTACATTATATAGATATGGTCAGACCTGCCAACGTACATTATATAGATATGGTCAGACCTGCCAACGTCCATTATATAGATATGGTCAAACCTGCCAACGTCCATTATATAGATATGGTCAAACCTGCCAACATACATTATATAGATATGGTCAAACCTGCCAACATGCATTATATAGATATGGTCAAACCTGCCAACATACATTATATAGATATGGTCAAACCTGCCAACGTACATTATATAGATATGGTCAAACCTGCCAACGTACATTATATAGATATGGTCAGACCTGCCAACATACATTATATAGATATGGTCAGACCTGCCAACATACATTATATAGATATGGTCAGACCTGCCAACATACATTATATAGATATGGTCAGACCTGCCAACATACATTATATAGATATGGTCAAACCTGCCAACGTACATTATATAGATATGGTCAAACCTGCCAACGTACATTATATAGATATGGTCAAACCTGCCAACGTACATTATATAGATATGGTCAAACCTGCCAACATACATTATATAGATATGGTCAAACCTGCCAACGTACATTATATAGATATGGTCAAACCTGCCAACATACATTATATAGATATGGTCAAACCTGCCAACATACATTATATAGATATGGTCAAACCTGCCAACATACATTATATAGATATGGTCAAACCTGCCAACATACATTATATAGATATGGTCAAACCTGCCAACATACATTATATAGATATGGTCAAACCTGCCAACATACATTATATAGATATGGTCAAACCTGCCAACATACATTATATAGATATGGTCAAACCTGCCAACATACATTATATAGATATGGTCAAACCTGCCAACGTATATTATATAGATATGGTCAGACCTGCCAACGTACATTATATAGATATGGTCAGACCTGCCAACGTACATTATATAGATATGGTCAAACCTGCCAACGTACATTATATAGATATGGTCAAACCTGCCAACATACATTATATAGATATGGTCAAACCTGCCAACATACATTATATAGATATGGTCAAACCTGCCAACGTACATTATATAGATATGGTCAAACCTGCCAACATACATTATATAGATATGGTCAAACCTGCCAACATACATTATATAGATATGGTCAAACCGGTCAACATACATTATATAGATATGGTCAAACCGGTCAACGTACATTATATAGATATGGTCAAACCTGCCAACGTACATTATATAGATATGGTCAAACCTGCCAACGTACATTATATAGATATGGTCAAACCTGCCAACGTACATTATATAGATATGGTCAAACCTGCCAACGTACATTATATAGATATGGTCAAACCTGCCAACGTACATTATATAGATATGGTCAAACCTGCCAACATACATTATATAGATATGGTCAAACCTGCCAACATACATTATATAGATATGGTCAAACCTGCCAACGTACATTATATAGATATGGTCAAACCTGCCAACATACATTATATAGATATGGTCAAACCGGTCAACATACATTATATAGATATGGTCAAACCTGCCAACGTACATTATATAGATATGGTCAAACATGCCAACGTATATTATATAGATATGGTCAAACCTGCCAACATACATTATATAGATATGGTCAAACCTGCCAACATACATTATATAGATATGGTCAAACCGGTCAACATACATTATATAGATATGGTCAAACCTGCCAACATACATTATATAGATATGGTCAAACCTGCCAACGTACATTATATAGATATGGTCAAACATGCCAACGTATATTATAGATATGGTCAAACCTGCCAACATACATTATATAGATATGGTCAAACCGGTCAACATACATTATATAGATATGGTCAAACCTGCCAACATACATTATATAGATATGGTCAAACCTGCCAACGTACATTATATAGATATGGTCAAACATGCCAACGTATATTATAGATATGGTCAAACCTGCCAACGTACATTATATAGATATGGTCAAACATGCCAACGTATATTATAGATATGGTCAAACCTGCCAACGTACATTATATAGATATGGTCAAACCTGCCAACATACATTATATAGATATGGTCAAACCTGCCAACATACATTATATAGATATGGTCAAACCTGCCAACATACATTATATAGATATGGTCAAACCTGCCAACATACATTATATAGATATGGTCAAACCTGCCAACATACATTATATAGATATGGTCAAACCTGCCAACATACATTATATAGATATGGTCAAACCTGCCAACATACATTATATAGATATGGTCAAACCTGCCAACATACATTATATAGATATGGTCAAACCTGCCAACATACATTATATAGATATGGTCAAACCTGCCAACGTATATTATATAGATATGGTCAAACCTGCCAACATACATTATATAGATATGGTCAAACCTGCCAACATACATTATATAGATATGGTCAAACCTGCCAACGTATATTATATAGATATGGTCAAACCTGCCAACATACATTATATAGATATGGTCAAACCTGCCAACGTATATTATATAGATATGGTCAAACCTGCCAACATACATTATATAGATATGGTCAAACCTGCCAACATACATTATATAGATATGGTCAAACCTGCCAACATACATTATATAGATATGGTCAAACCTGCCAACATACATTATATAGATATGGTCAAACCTGCCAACGTATATTATATAGATATGGTCAAACCTGCCAACATACATTATATAGATATGGTCAAACCTGCCAACGTATATTATATAGATATGGTCAAACCTGCCAACATACATTATATAGATATGGTCAAACCTGCCAACATACATTATATAGATATGGTCAAACCTGCCAACGTATATTATATAGATATGGTCAAACCTGCCAACATACATTATATAGATATGGTCAAACCTGCCAACGTATATTATATAGATATGGTCAAACCTGCCAACATACATTATATAGATATGGTCAAACCTGCCAACATACATTATATAGATATGGTCAAACCTGCCAACATACATTATATAGATATGGTCAAACCTGCCAACATACATTATATAGATATGGTCAAACCTGCCAACATACATTATATAGATATGGTCAAACCTGCCAACATACATTACATAGATATGGTCAAACCTGCCAACATACATTATATAGATATGGTCAAACCTGCCAACATACATTATATAGATATGGATTACAGGCTTTGATCCCTGAAAATCCACACAAAATGATTTGTAGTTCCAAACTTTGAACCAAGAGAAACAAACTTGACTTTCTCCCTTTATTGAAGACCTATTGATGACCTTCTGCTGTTGTCTGTTCTATGGTCGGGTTGTTGTCTCTTTGACACATTCCCCATTTCCATTCTCAATTTTATTGACAAGTAATGTTTCTAGTGGTTAGTTATTCTGATATACTGATAATAGGCATTCGTAAACATGCAAAAACTTTTGAATTATATTTCTCTTTCTGTTTGTCAGAATTGGGAGAATCAGAATCATAGTAGAAGAATTTTAATTGTCAAGAAGGTTCTTCTATGAATAAAAGAGTGGCTGATTGACAAATTCAAAGATAGGTATATCACATAAAATAAAGGGAGATGTGGTATGATTGCCATGGCTGATTGACAAATTCAAAGATAGGTATATCACATAAAATATAGGGAGATGCGGTATGATTGCCATGGCTGATTGACAAATTCAAAGATAGGTATATCACATAAAATATAGGGAGATGTGGTATGATTGCCTTGGCTGATTGACAAATTCAAAGATAGGTATATCACATAAAATATAGGGAGATGTGGTATGATTGCCAATGAGACAACTATCCACCAAAGTTAAAAGAAGTGGATTTAAACAATCATAGGCAACTGTATGGCATTCAACAATGAGAAAAATCTTTACTGTCGACTATTAAAGGCACTGACATGAAAAATAGAAAAAGAAAACTAAGAGAATAATTTATGACAAAACAATTTACAAAAAGAAATATATGACAAATATGAACCTGGGAACAGTATATCTAACTATATATATATACATTTATATTTCTGCATGAACAAACAACATCCATGAACTACAGGCGTCTGACTTGGGACAGGCACATACAGATTGTGGCAGGGTCTGACTTGGGACAGACACATAAAGATTGTGTCAGGGTCTGACTTGGGACAGGCACATAAAGATTGTGTCAGGATCTGACTTGGGACAGGCACATAAAGATTGTGGCAGGGTCTGACTTGGGACAGGCACATAAAGATTGTGTCAGGGTCGGACAGGCACATAAAGATTGTGGCAGGGTCTGACTTGGGACAGACACATAAACATTGTGTCAGGGTCTGACTTGGGACAGGCACATAAAGATTGTGTCAGGATCTGACTTGGGACAGGCACATAAAGATTGTGGCAGGGTCTGACTTGGGACAGGCACATAAAGATTGTGTCAGGGTCTGACTTGGGACAGGCACATAAAGATTGTGGCAATGTCTGACTTGGGACAGGCACATAAAGATTGTGGCAGGGTCAACTGACTTGGGACAGGCACATAAAGATTTTGGCAGGGTCAACTGACTTGGGACAGGCACATAAAGATTGTGGCAGGGTCTGAATTGGGACAGGCACATAAAGATTGTGGCAGGGTCAACTGACTTGGGACAGGCACATAAAGATTGTGGCAGGGTCTGACTTGGGACAGGCACATAAAGATTGTGGCAGGGTCAACTGACTTGGGACAGGCACATAAAGATTGTGGCAGGGTCTGACTTGGGACAGGCACATCAAGATTGTGGCAGCGTCTGACTTTGGACAGGCACATCAAGATTGTGTCAGGGTCTGACTTTGGACAGGCACATAAAGATTGTGTCAGGGTCTGACTTCGGACAGGCACATAAAGATTGTGTCAGGGTCAACATGTTTGTGAGCAATCAACCCTCCACCTAACCTAGGACATTGCCTTTTATTGCATGCCTTTCATAATGTCTGCATACAGACTGGAGAGCTATGATAGCACTGGTGGTAGCTAAAATTACTTTGGCTTGTTTAATTAGTTACCTACCGACAAAGTTGAAGAGGACCTTAGGTTTGCAATCCACCTGTCTGTCCATTTGTCAGTCCAGCAAATCGGTTTTCCACATCTTTTTATACAACCGCAAATAATTTTGCAGTTGTATACTGTAAATACAGAAATTATTGTGTGCATTTATTATTGCCATTGTTAAAGAATGGACATAAATGCGAGATTAATTATTGCGATCTTATGAAGAACTAGATAAAGATATATGCATTAGATACCAAAATGAGAGTTCTTATTATTGTGATACTTACACAGTCGCATTATTTGAAATAATAAAAACCTCGCAATAATTTTGAATTTACAGTATTGGTATCACATTGTCGTCGTCGTCCAAAGACATTTGGTTTCTGAACAATAACTTTAGTATGAGTAAATAGTCATAACAGTTTAGGAATTAAGGGCCAAAAGGCATTTTTATACGACTGCAAAAACAAATTTGCGTCGTATTACGTCCGAAGACGCATTTAGTTTACGGACAATAACTTTAGTTCTAGTGAATGGATCTCTATAAATTTTCTCTATAAATTTTTACTGGAAGGTTCAATGCCACTAAAGGAAGATTGGGATTGATTTTTGGCGTTATGGTCCCAACAGTTTAGGGAAAAGGGACCCAAATAAGCATTTTTGTAGTTTCAAGACCATTATTTGTGATTAAGTGTATGATTCTCTCTGAAATTATACCACAAGTTTCCATATGAAAAAGGGATAGTTAGGATTGACTTTGGTGTGTGTGTGTGTGTGGGGGGGGGGGGGGGTTATAGGTCAAACCATTTAGGGATTAGGGGCAACAAGGAGGAAAAACGATTTTTCTGATTAATGGACAATAAAGACAATTTAAAGGCAGTGTAAGCGAGATAATCCATATACATTTAAAATACAATGGTGTGTATATTCAGATTTACCTCCCTTACACTACTTGTAAATTATGTATAATAAAATGTCAGGTTTTGGACTATTTGGGGTGGTTGGGGGTTCAATAGGCAACAGCATAGTGTATTGCACTAAAAGTAAAAAGGGTTGTTAAACTTTTCTTTCGGAGGTGAAAAGGGAGGAGGTTCAATTTGCAACAGCAAACAATATATAAATTCAAATCATTTAACCAATTACAATCCAAATTCATACCTGTATCAAGCACTAATATTGTGTCTATTTTTGCCCCAACTGTTCAGTGTTGGACCTCTGCGGTTGTATCGAGCTTCGCTCAGACAAGCAATTTATTTCTAGTTTCCAGACAATAACTTGTGGGGGGTTATGGCTCAAACCGTTTAGACATAAGGGACAAAAAAGGGGGAAAACAAGGGTTTCTTGGTTAAAGAACAATAAAGACAATTTTAAAGCAATCAGTGTTAACTGTTTTAAAAGATTTTAAATTTTTTTTTATTTTTTTTTTTGGGGGGGGGGGGGGGGAGGGGGGCTCAATATACGCAGGAGCATAATGTATGTATTGCACAAAAGCAAAAAAGGAGGAGAAAGGGAGGGGGCAATTCGCAACAGTTTTTGCACAAAAGCAAAAAATTGAATATAAATTCAAATCATATAACCAATTCTAAGTTCTTTGACTATAGTTTTTCGGTGTTAGAAACCTATTGTGTGTCAAATATTTAATTACAATCTATAATTCAGACCTGTATCAAGCGCAAATATTGTGTCCATTTTTGTCCCAACTGTTCAAGGTTGGACCTCTGCGGTCATATCCAGGTGCACAAAGCGAAGCAATTTATTTCTTCATGCTTGAAGATATTGATTGATATTTGGTGTTTGGTTTTATCATGATAAGTTACAGATCAAGTTCAAAATTTTGTTCTGGTCTGATGATTTGTGCAGAGTTATGATCCTTTGACTTGGCATCCTGACCCAATCTTATAATAAGGGTACTGACAGTCATGCATTGAGGCAGTATCCCAGGCTAATGGTGTAACACCACTTATTCGTTCGGGCCCGGTCAGAAAGCACATACCAGAAAGTAGTACATATTTAACACAAAATAGTTCCTAGGCATGAGTGTAACTTTCAAAATACGTAGAATATTTAGGTATTTTTTGGTATCAAATGAGGACTGATGATCATTGTAGAACACTTTTTGACTTTAATTTTGAATATTAAAAAAAACGGTATCAAATTTTAAAAAGAGGGTACATTTTGTCTGTTTGTCAGATCTGAAGTACCTGTTTTGGTACAATCCAAAAGTTC